>NC_031770.1:110428313-110502699 GCF_001522545.3 Parus major
AAGGGGCTCTGAGCTCTCCCTGGATCCTTCTCTTCTCCAGGTGAGCACCCCCAGCTCTCCCAGCCTGGCTCCAGAGGCTTCCTGTCCTTCCTTTGCCCCCAGACCATCTCTGGGCACACAGCAGGAGTTTGGATGGGAACTTTCAGATATCAAAATTAAAAACATGCTCCAGGCATAGAATTAATCTTGAAAAGGGATTAGTAATGGATCTTTTCCAGATCATAGAATACCTGAGTGAAGAATTTGAGTTGTCCAGCCCTGGCACAGCTGCCCAGGGCAGTGCTGGAATTTCCATCCCTGCAGGGATTTCAAAGCCATTTGGATGTGGCACTTGGGGACGTGGCTCAGTGGTGGCCTTGGCAGAGCTGGGGGATGGTTGGACCTGGTGATCTTGGAGGTATTTTCCAACCTCAGTGATTCTGTGATTCCCTAAAGAAATGAGGATTTTCTCCACTGGATGGTGCTGCTCTCCCAGAGTTTCATCACCACCATTTGTGGCATCACTTGTAGCAGCCCAGAAAATTTGTGTTAAATTAGGAGCTGAATCTTGTACATGGTTTTCTCTCCCACTCTAAAGACATCAGTGAACAAATTTACACTTCTGATAAATTATTCACTAATTAGTGAATTTATTTATTTTTTTTTGAAAGGGAAGATGATTTTATGTCTTCTGTAAATGGCATGGAGCTGGTCCTGACTTCCTTAAATGCTTCTCTGAGGATGAAAGCAAGTTTGTTTGGGGTTTTTTGTGCATTTAGCTCACCCTGTTTAAAAATCAGAGTATGTTAACCTGGCAGAAATGTGAGGATTAACTCACAGTGTAACTAGGAAGTTTTCAACACTGAGATTGAAAGTGCTGGGAAAGGGAAGCACTGATATTAAGAAATATTTGTGTCAGGTTCCCTTGTGCTTTGTTACCAGCAGCCTCCTGGGAACAAAGCATCTCAAGGCCTTTTCCACAGGGAGAGATATTCAGGAAAAACCATAGATACTCATTTTTGAAGCTGTGATTGAAAAGAAGGACAGCTGCTCAGCTGGGGAACATAAGAGCTGTTGGAATCCTTGAACCAGGATCTTTGAGGCTGGAAAAGATCTCCAAGATCATCCAGTCCAACCATCCCCCAGCACTGCCAAGGCCACCACTGCCCCATGTCCCCAAGTGCCACATCCACATGGCTTTTAAATCCCTGCAGGGATGGAGAATCCAGCACTGCCCTGGGAAGCCTGTTCCAATGTCTGACCACCTTTTTCATGAAGAATTTTTTCCCTCAAGTCCAATCTAAACCTCCCCTGGCACAACTGGAGGCTGTGCCCTCTCATCCTGTCCCTGTTCCCTGGGAAAAGAGCCCAGCTCCCTCCTGTCAGGAGTTGTGCAGAGCCAGAAGGTTTCCCCTGAGCCTCCTTTTCTCCAGGCTGAGCCCTGTGGTTCTCCATGGTGGTCCCAGTTTGTTTGGGATTTTAAAATCACAGACCACAGTGTTGCTTCCCCATCTTTTCTTGGCTTGGTGGATTTGCTGCTCTCAAGGTTTCCTGGTGGGAATAATAACAGTCCCAGGATGGTTTGGGGTGGAAGGGACCTTAAAGCTCATCCCATTCCACCCCCTGCCATGGACAGGGACACCTCCCACTGTCCCAGGCTGCTCCAAGCCCTGTCCAGCCTGGCCTTGGACACCTCAAGGGATCCAGGGGCAGCCACAGCCTCTGAGGTTAATAAGTTGTTTCCTGTAGAGAAGTGACCCAGGCAAAGATTGGATTCCCCTTAACCCACTGTAAAAACTGTTCAGGGACTGTTTGGAGCTTCAAAGTTTCGGAAGTGTGTTTAAAAAAGCCTCCACCTTGAATTCTGACAGTCTTAGTTCCTTATAAATGAAACAAAACTGGGCAAAAAAATGAGTCAAACATCCCTGTAATATTCAGTCCCTCTGGCCCAAATCCCAAATCTTGTCTTTTTGGGAAAGATGACTTCCTGATTACATTGAAAACACCTCGTTGGATTTGGCTTCTCCCTGCCTTTGTGTGGCCTTGGGTTAAGCGGTCATTTTTGATCCAGCATTTCCCATGGTGTTTGATGGAGTTTGTGATCTTCCTGTCTCCCATTCTTTGTTTGTCTTGTTTATTTAGGTTCTCTTCCTGCCTGGGCTTAGGTGCACACTTCAAGTGACTGGTTAACTGGGCTGGCTGCTCTTCCTTGATTTCAAGGAAGCTGTTCCTGTTGGGAAAGGCAACATGTGGGTCTGGGAATCTGTAATTTCTTTAGGAATCCACATAGGACAAAGGAGCCTTGATTGTCCTTTGGATCTCTTAACTCCCACAATAATTTCTGGCAGCTTTTCAATTTCCCCATAAACAATTTTTGAGAAATTCAAAAGCTGTAATCCCATGGGTTTGTGTTCTGTCATTCCCTTTCTCTGTTCACTTCCACTGGATTTTTATTTTTTTTTTGTTAGAAATATTTGTTAGAATATTAATAACATTTCTGGGTTCTGGTTAAAGGGAAGCCTGGACAATTGATTTTGTCCAGAACTGGGAAAGCAGCATCATAATCTCCTCCCCTATAGATTCCATGTTGAAGCCAGATGTAAAACAAAATTGGAATAAATATGGAATTTACACCTAAATGATAATCCTTAAAGCCTTCCCTGAACTGCAGCCCATCCTGAGGGACAGCAACTTCCTTAGCAATCCTACTTTGGCATCTTCCCATTAATAATTAATATTTTCACTGGGCTTTTATTGTTGTTGTTGAGTTTTTTATTTAGTAAAATTAACCCCTGAAATATGTTCAGTCTGGCCTAATTCTGGAGTGGTTTCTTTTGCAATGAAGAGCTTTGTTTGAACTGATCCAGCAGCAGGAGCTCTCTGGGAATGCCAGTGGAGCCTGTTTGAATTTTCCCTTCCTGCTGCAGCCCGGAGAAAGCAGAAGTGGTCTGTGGATCCACGAAACACCGCTTGGAGCAACGATGACTCCAAATTTGGCCAGAAGATGCTGGAGAAGATGGGCTGGTCCAAAGGAAAGGTAGGATCTAAAGGAGGATGGTGTAGCTGAAGGCTCTAAAACTGCCAGGGGACTCTCCTTTGATTTATCCTCTCAAATGCAGAGAATTTGAGCAGTGAGAGATTGCTACACTTTGTTACAAAGTCTTGTTTGTGCCTCTTCTGCTTTCCAGTTTCTCTCCATTCTATGACAACCTAAATTCCCAAATAAGAACAGGAGTTGGAGCATTAAATCATTAAGTTAAAGGTTTTAAGCTGCCTTTAAACCCTCAATTATCTTCCTGCTTTTGACACTCTTTAAAGCAATTCCAGGACCTGCTTTAGTCTTTCACCTGGTTTTAAGATTTTTTTTTCTCTGATCTGTTCCTTGAACCCCTAAAATGCTGTGAGCTGTGTCCCATCCCAGCTCCAGCCATGACCTGTGGATGAGAGGACTGGTTTCTGGCACTAATTAAAACCTCCAGGTCAGCACAAACTGCAGGTTTAATTCCACAGAGGTGCCTCAGCAAAGCTGAGATTTGGGGCTGCACATCAGGGTGTTCAGTGATAAGAATCCCAACAAAACCACTACCTTTAATTATTCTTCAAGATTTCCTCTTCCAGACTTTCCTTAAAAGGCATAAAATTAGGAACATTCTCAATTCTGTGAATGCCTTAAAGCCTGGTTTTGGATTTAAATTGTTCCCTCGGTTGTCTCAGAATGTTTCCCACTCGAGATACTGGATCTTTCTTGCCAGCAGTTTTACAGGAAGGATTTATGTCTCCATTCCATTACAAACTTGGACAAATGGAACTTTCCATTCATCAAATTAAGGGGCAGAAGCCCATCCTGGGCAGTGAAACGATGCTGCTTAACACCAGTCCTGTAATTGGTTGTACTGGAGTTGGGTCAGGGAAGGATGTGTGGCCAAGTGTCCTGCTTGCTTCCATCCTTTTTGGTCAGCAGAAATTTCAAGGCAAATTTTCCACCCCATTGACCAAATAAACTCTTCTTTGTAACAGCAACTGCCTTTTCCAAATAGGCCTCATCCCTTCAAATATTTGATATCCCAGGATGTGTCTACAGGGCTTCTCTCCACTGCAGCACCACATAAACGTTTATTAATTCTAAAACATTTGGCTGATGATTTGTGACAGATGATTCAAAAAGTGGGAAAATACCAGGAACAAGGTTTGAAACCCAAAGCTTTGCTTTTTAATTTTTTACCTTTGACCACAGAGTTGAGAAAGATAACCCTGGATCTGAATATTACTTCATATTAAACAACCCCCCAAGTTGTTTGCTCCAATATTTTCATCCACTCACGAGGTAGAAGGAGTTGTGAATATTCTGCTGGCTCCAGTCTGCTTCTCCCCTGCCCCCTCCTGCTCTCCTCCCATATAAATTTGGGCTGAATTGTGTGTTCCATGTGGATCTGCCTTACTCCCATTACCCTTCCCAGTGACAGAGACAGTTCTGGGGAGAGGCACGTTCTTCTTATGTAGTGTCTTGTTTGAAAACTGTAAACACTTTGGGTTTCCTTAGGAATGTCAGGTGGCTTCCTCATTAATCACCCAACTACTTCATGTTGTTGCTATTTTAGTGTTTATAATGCTTTGCTGGAGGCTGAAGTAGTGAATTTAAAAAACTTTGTGTGTTGTGTGGTAATGCCTGTGAATGAATCCAGCTACAAAGCAGGCAAATTAATAGGAAGTTGTGATTTCTTGCTGTATTTCCTTGTGATCTGTCTTATGGTCCAAAAGCTCTATTTGCTGCTGTAAAATCCTTACATTTTTACCCTCAAATCCTCCTTAGGGTCTCGGGGCTCAGGAGCAAGGAAATCCCGAACACATCAGGGTTAAGGTGAAAAACGACGTGCTGGGATTAGGAGCCACCATCAATCACGAGGTGAGCAGGGAATGGATCCCATTTCAGCAAAAAGCACAATTGTTTGAATGGAATATTAGTGAAATCTGTTGTCACAGCTGGTGGTAGCATGCACCAAACAGGATTCTTTAGGACTTTCAAAGACAGCCCTTCTAATTTCATTTCACTTTGGGGTGACTGTAGGAGCTGTGGTTGGTGTTACCACCTGTGGAGCTTCCCAGGGCCCCTCCTACCAACAAAGATTGAATATATCCAATTAATTTACTTCTAAGAGTCTTAATACCTGTTTTGTAAAACTTGTGTTGGTTCTGAAGACTTCTGCCTTGCATTCATGTGGGTGATATTTACAGGACAACTGGATTGCTCATCAGGATGACTTCAACCAGCTTCTGGCTGAGCTGAATAACTGCCATGGACAGGGTGAAACAGGTAGGTTCATGCTTGGCTCAATCAGATGCTGGAAGCTCAGCAGAGTTTCCATTCTGTGTCTTAAAAAAGTTCCTGAGGCCCAGTTTGTGATGCAAATATCTTTGATGAGGTTGAGAACTCCTTCCCCAAAATCACTGGGAGCCAAAGGCTGTGTTGCCATCCATGGTGATGGATTTGTGGAGCTCAGGGGATCAGTTTTGCTCTCAGGACTCAAAGAAAGGCTTTTTCTTGAGGAAAGAAAACAAAAAATGCTAAACCTGTTTATTTCATCCAAGATCACAATATTTGGGACACTTTCCCTGGGCTGTACCTAGAGGAACATTTCTTTATAAAGCACCCAGAATCTGTCTGAAGGCTCACAACAATCACTCAGCATAGAAATATTTGCCTTCCTTCTGCTCTTGAACTATCACTTGGTTTTCATGCTCCAGTGGCTTCTTAAATACCTCCTTTTCCTGTTCTTAGAGAGCTGCTCTGTAGCTTTTCCTTCAGAGTTCTGCATCTCTGCTTTGAGTGTGGCATAAAGTGATTTTTGTAGCCCTGGTGTTGAGCACACAAGTGGGGAAACTTTCCCAAAAGGGCTATTTTAAGTCTTCTGTTTTTGAAAATCATCTTACAAACTCACCATTTGTGAAAATGAATTTAGGAAGTGGTGGTGGGTATGAGCTTAGAGAAATAATTAGTTTATTGAGTGATTTATCATCTCTCCTTTAATTAAATGCAGTTTAAACTCTGATTTTGCATCTGAACACCTCTCTGGAGTGTTGTTAAGCTGAGGGCTCCTGCTTGGACACAGCCCTGTCCTTGTGCTGCTGGGGCAGAATTGCCAGATTAGTGAATTTAGCAACTCTTCATTAATTAATTAATTAATTAATTAATTAATTCTTAACCTTTGAGCACTGAAGGTTTTCTAGGAGAGAAAATGTAGAAAGAAGAGAAGGAAAATAATTTAGCAAGGAAGTTTTCTAATCCTGGAGAACTAGGATTAAAATTCTGATTCTAATTCTGATTCTAAAACTCTGAGCCTGATGCCTCAAAACCACTTTTTTTAACTTGCTGTGCCAGCTGTCCTTGTGAAATCATGAGGCCACCCAGGACTCAGTGCTGTCACTCAGCTCCTGGAGAAAGTAGGAGAGCATTTCATGGGGAAATTCCAAAAGTTCCTGTCTCCCTTCAGAACAAAATCCTACCCAAGTTGCAACTTGAGCCCTGGGAAGATCAGGGAGGTGTAACTGGTGGGAAACCTGCAGACTGATGAGCAGAGAGCTGAAATGACTTGCCCAGGGCCATGGTGAGTCAGCAGAGGCAGGTTCAAGGAGCAGGACTTGGTCCTAAGCTTTGCACTCTTCCCTGGGTCACCTCATGCAAAGTGACCCTTGAAAACTCAGATTTCTCCCTGTTTTCACTCAGTTCTTTAGGTCCTTTTAGAATCTGGGACAAGTTTTCAGTCACTGAGAACAAATTTGGGTGCACCTTGAAAATTCCAGGTCAGAGTCACATTTTGATTTACAGAAAGGGATCGCTCTGAAACTTGTTTTTTTGGCAATTGTTGAAGCTGGCAAAACTCATCCAGAAAAAACTCTGCCTGCAGCTGTGCTGCAGGAGCAAATGTTACTTTATTGGACACCCTCCAGTTTCAAACTGCATTAAAAGTCACTGAAAAACTTCATTGTTCTTGAAGAACTGGTGCAGTTGCCAGAGCTGGATTGCAATTAGAGGTCGGAAAGGAAGGGCCCCGTGGGGGTTGATGCCAACTTTCAAATACCCTCAGTGGTATTTGTATGTAGCTTTAGCTGTCTTTTCCTGGTTTTTTTTTCCCTAGCTGAGCATCCAGTGAGGGCAGGTTTAAATTAGATTAAATGTTAGGAAGAAGTTCATCCACTGGTGGGGAGGCCCTGGCACAGGGTGCCCAGAGAAGCTGTGGCTGCCCCTGGATCCTTGGAAGTGTCCAAGGCCAGGCTGGACAGGGCTTGGAGCAACCTGGGATAGTGGGATTTGGGACTCCATCATCTTTTCCCACCTAAACCATTCTATAATTCCTGTTTCTTTAGCTGGGATCCTTAGTGATGGTGACTTTCCCTTTCCCATGGATAAACAGTGGGAACAACACCCTGGCTGTGCTTTGGCAGATCCACCTCGATCCCATTTGCTGCAGAAATGACACTTCTGTGGCTTTACTGCCCCGACTAAATTCCTGTAAAAAGCACATTAATATTCCTGCAGTGCTTGCTCAGTTTGTCAGATGATTTTCCAGTCCCTGGAAGACAGGGATTTATTTCCCTGCCCACTGCAAGTGCCAGCACGTTCTGTAGTGAAATTCCTCCCTGCAGGCACAGGGCGGTGCTGCTGCCCCTTTCCCGGCAGGAATAACAGTGGAGGAGGAAGGCTCTGTGGAAACCCTTTGCTGTGTAATGCTCCTTTTGCTACCAGGAGATTGGAAACCAGGCTCAAAGTGCTGCATCGCTGTCAGGATAGTTTAGTTGTGATCCTCACTTTCCCCACAGACCCTTTTTATTGAGGATTTTTTGTTAAAAACCAGATTTGCTGGTCCTTTCTCTTCCCATTAGTTTGGGAGTGGGAGAGTGGATCTCAGCCTGCTCTCCCACTGCAGGCTGAGGATTTCACTTTTAGCTCAGGGATTCATCTGGTGGCACTGCCTATCAAGCAGGGAAGTGCTGGAAATCCAGTGTCAGAAAGGTTTGGGCAGCAGAGCTTTTCCAGGGTGGGATCATATAAAAAAGGTGACTCAACTTGGCCCTCGGGGTATGGGTTGATTTCCTTACCCATCCCACTGGGAGGAAGAAAACCACCTCACCATAGTAACCTTCTGTGGAGTTACAGAGCAGAGACTCCTGTGGTGCCTCTTTTCAGAACTAACAAGGCAGTAATTAACTGTTCAACAGGTGAATTCTCTCTTTCTGGCAATGTTTTGGGAAATAGCAGGCTCTGTGGCTGCAAGGAGAACATTTGTACCCCCAAAATAACCTGGCACAGCACAGTAACGTGATCTCTGCGCTGTTAAATAGCGAGGTTAATCCTTCACGTGGCTTTAACCTGCTCACAGCCTCCCAAAGTACTCCTGAGTGACTCTGGGAGTGAGCCAGCCCCAGAGACCATTCCCAGAGGACAGTTCAGATGCAGTCCCTCTTCTGGAAGCCTGGAAAATGAGATAATGGAGATGTGGCAATTTGTTGTAGCTGGCCTCAGGGACAGAAAAGCTTTGTCACCATTCAGTTTCCTTACACAGATGTATCAGCTTATGTCCAAATAAAGGTATTTTGTGTAGGGTTAGAAAGGAAAATCTTGTGGTGGTGGTGGTTTCCCCATGTTTTTCTTTCTGCTCAATCAGTATTTTATTTCCTACTATTTCTTACATCTTTCTCAGACTTTTGTGCTGGAGATACTCTATGAAAAACAGCTCTATTATTATTTTCTTACCACAGAGATGGATTTACCTTTGACCTGGAGTACCTATATCTGGCTTTTCAAATCAAATTGGATTGGAAATGGGAAAGAAGGGGGTGGGGGCAAAAAAAAAAATACCAAGCACTGACATATTTCAGACAAAACTTAGAATGCTTCCTTCAGTAATACTTTATGATATGTTGTTGACTGGATTTTGAGAGAGAAAATGAATTACAGAGTTGGACCCTGTTTGCTTGGGGTTTGTTTTTTTAGAATCCTCAGTGAAAAAGAAGAAAAAGACATTCAGCCTCGAAGAAAAATCCAAATCTTCCAAGAACCGTGTCCATTATATGAAGTTTGCCAAAGGTAAGAGGAGTTTTGTTGTTTCATAAGCCCTGGCCAAGATTAGAGCAAGCCCTGCTCAAGGTGATCTATTGCCTTGTGGAGTCTAAAATTGGCAAGTAAAACCTGGGTTTAGAAACACCCCCTGCAGCAACTTGCTTAAAGCTCTAATGTGCTGTTCCTCTTTATTTTGGGCAATTTTGGATGACCTTAGGCTGCTGATGTTGGGAATGAAACAATTCCTTAGTGAAGGAGATGAGTAAAGGAGCAGCGAATATTCCGAGCGGTCGGGGCGTGGGCAGGGGTGGGAGCAGGAGGCAGGGGTGAGATGGGAGTGACTTGGGCATCTGTGTGGCTCTAACCCTGCAATCCCCAGTAACCCCTGCTCACAGATCATGTGGATGAGATCAGGGATCAGATTAAACCTGCATGGAGGAAGAGGAAAACCCTCTTACATCCACCAGGTACTTTATGGGATAAATTAGGGCAGCCAGAAAAACTCTGATCAAGAACTTGTGGAGTTTAGTAATTCCTTTCTTGTTTAGAGTGATGACATTATTTCAGTTAGCCCAGTTTCTGGCCCTTGACAGTTGTTCAGTCC
Organism: Parus major; assembly: GCF_001522545.3. Taxonomy (NCBI): domain Eukaryota; kingdom Metazoa; phylum Chordata; class Aves; order Passeriformes; family Paridae; genus Parus; species Parus major. Next base: position 110,437,952 of record NC_031770.1, read on the forward strand.
TTTCCCTTTTGCTCTGTTCCCCGTTCACACGGTGTGTGCCCGTTTCAGGGCATGGATAGGATCAGTTTCCACTAATGGCTGATTTATTAAACTGAAAGCTCTGTGTAATGTTTTCTGACAGCAAATGCCTCTGCTAAAACGGAGCTAATTGATATCTGAATGGAGGCCAGATTTTCATGTCAGGGTTTGGGATTTTTGGTGAAATAACTCGACCTTGAAGTCCAAGCTGTTAACATGAGCCTGCCACTTTATGACATTAAACAATTAAATTGGTTCAGGGCTCGCAAGTACAGAGGCCATGGCCTGTTTGAGCAAAGAGGATTTATTTTGATTTGGATTTAACCTTTTACTAAATATAGAGGAAAAAAGAGGTGTCTTTTGAGCATGTAAAGTACAGCTCAAGCCTTTCATATTCACAATATCTCTGATTTGTTTGGTCACGTTTCCACAAGGCAGCCCCTCATTTGCTTGCACCCTCTGTGGCCTGACACAGGGAAATTGTCCTTTTTCAGGGAAAGAGGAAAAGTTGTTTGAGAAAGGCTCGTGTTGTCGTGGCCCTTGTTGTTGAAGTCCAGTCCTGCTTCCTTTCAGACTAAACAAGACAAGCTCACACAAAAGCGGGAGAAGGGAACAGCGACGGCACCAAACGCGGCTTCCGCTCCCGGGGCTGGTTTGGAGCCTCGCTGCTGGAGGAACAGCCACCCCTGGATCTGGGAAATACACCCCAACCTCAGATTAAAACACTGATTTCAGCTGCTTTCCTAGCAGCTGCTCCCCTGTGATGCTGCAGGAGACTGGGCTTGTCAGCAGAGCTGGTTTTGTGTTAGAGGAACAACGGGGGATACATCCAGGGGGAGGCACAGAGAGGGAACCTCGCCCAAAGACGAAAGCAGGAGGATTTTAGGTTTCACATTCCCAGCCTTGGCCAAGAGAAAGCTGAAAACAACCCCAATCTCTTCCAGCTTGTTTGGACAAGGCCATTTAAAGGCAGTGCAGTGAGGCAGCAGGAAAGTGAGGAACACTTGCTGCTCTAGGCTGAGGTGTCTCTTTACCCTTTGGGTGCAGTTAAGGATCCCAGGAAAAAGAAGAAGTCAGATTTGGGGATTTTTATTTTTATTTTTTTTTGGGGGGGTGTTTTTTGGCCATTACAAGATTCATTTTGAAGTCACTGATTTTGGAACCAGTAAATCAGGTGATTGAGACCCCGGCAGAGTCTTAACAAGTTGACCTGTCTGGGTTAATTTTGTTCCTTTAACTTTTGCTGACCTTTTCCAAAAGAATTTTCTGACAGAAGCAGTGGACAACTCAACAACTCCTGCTCTGTGGAATTGGCTAAACCTGTGCTTGTAACTCTGAATAATCACATCACACCCTCCTGCTTCCCCCCCTTGCTCCATGTCTGATATCCAGCTCACCTCATGACAATCAGATGGGAATAATGGCCCTCCTGGAAATCTTTGCTTCACCCTTGGAATGGTTTTGTGTTGGAATAACCCAGTGTGTGGCACAGGTGGAGGTTTTGCTTTTCAGAAGTTACAGCAGAAATCAGAGAAAAGTCCCCACTGAGTAAAAATGGATTTTTATATTTTTTCATTGTGTGGAGGAGCTGTAACTCCCTAATTCTGTCAGAAATGGGGAATCTTCATGAGAATCCAAAGATCCTAATGCATACACACATTTCCTCTTGTCTACCTTCATTTAATGGCTTTAGCATAGAACCCCAGCGTAGTTTGGGTTTGAAGGGACCTTAAAGTTCATCTCATTCCAACCCCCTGCCATGGCAGGGGCACCTTCCACTATCCCAGGTTGCTCCAAGCCCTGTCCAACCTGGACTTCCTGATTTTTGTTTAGCTCCATGAGCAATTCCTCTCTGTCTGTGGCTCACACTGTTACCAAAATGCATCCTCAGATGTGAAGGTTTTGGGTTTTTTGCCTCTCTTTACCCCTTCCAGGTAAGGATCTCTCATCACGCACTGAGCAGGACCTGTCTTGCATTTTTGGGAGAAGACAGAAGAGTGCCAAGACCCAGGTAAACAAGAACCTTCTCCTTCCTCTTGTTTCCTTGTTTATTATTCCTTATAACAAAATACCCAAATGTCTTCTGCCAGTGTGTTTTTTCTACTTGAAGTGCTTGAACTGTGAGGAAATAAGAGTTTTATTTAATTTAATCCCTATTTTTGTGGATTATCATGACATAATTCTTTGGAGATAGGGAACTCCGTTATTTTAATTTTTTGGTAGGAAATGTGCATCACAAAGAAGAATTTTGCTTGACCTGAAAGGTCAAAGGTTGGTTGCTCTCAGAGGTCTTTTTCCAACCTAAATGATTCTGTGAAAGATCCATGAATATCCAAAATATAATTGGACTTTCAGTAGCAAAACTGGGCAATCTCCACTAATTGCCCATGTTTTCATAAAAAAATAGAAAAGGCTGAGCAGCTGCCAAAGATTCAGAGGTGGCTTGAAAAGTGATAAATATTTGATGAGAAGACCTTTACCCTGACTTTGTGTAATGGCATCCAGGTTTGGACCAGCTTTTATTTTATTTATGTGTTCATTAGCATTTTGAACTTGCAAAGCACAGGCCAGCTCTATGTGGATAAAATAACTGTGGACCAACATATCCAGAAAAATTCTTTAGTCAAATCAAGATCTGTAAAAGCACAAATTAATATATTGCAGGGATTGCCCTGTTGGTTCCAAGTTCTTGGAAATCTCTGGTTTAAAGGGAAAGATGGTGATTGAAATGGAGTGGAAATTTCTGGAATACCCTGTAGTGTCTGACACCTTGCACCTTGTGCTCTCAGAAGTTGTTGTGCAACTTCACTGCAGGTCACTGGGAGCTGAAATAAGGATTTGGGAATTTCCAGTCTGTGAGAGCTGTTGGAGCTCTCACATCCTATGGGTAAACTTGTACCAGGGAGCCCTGTTGGTTCTGATCCCCTGAATCTGCCCTGGATCTTCTCCTTGGCTCCCTGCTGTCAGATCAGTAGGAAGCAGGAGAAACTGGGATTTCAGGCAGCTCAGGACTGCTGGGGTTGAGGGAGCAGATTTTGCCCACTCATGAGTTGTCTCAAGTAGCTGGTGCTGTTTTCTCTCTATGTTCTCCATCTTTTGTACTTCAGAGTTGGAAAGTTGCTTCTTCTGGGACTTTTTCCTGCAGAACATTTGCTCTTTTGTGGATAAACACTGCAGATCACACGGATTTTATGAAGGGTGTCTAAGTTTGTGCATGTTGCTGCCAGTCCCTTGACAGAGGCAGTAGTTGGCTGATGGCTACTGTGCAGGTTTCCTGAAATGGTGCAGACTTCTGGCAGAAAAGTCACAGACTGCTCCCTCCTAAGCACCCAAATTTCCACATGCAAATCCAGGCAGGAGGGAACAGAATTTGGAGCTGCATTGTTGTTTTCTGGCTGCTGCTGGGCAGCCACAAGGGGAGGAAGCCAGAGGCAGCACAATTGCTTCCCCCAGCTCCCCCTTCTCCTTCTCTTCATGGATCAGAGATCTGTGGAGTTTGCACAGAACAGAAGTGCAGTGCTCAGGCCCTCCAGCTCTGAGCAGTTTCATTGCACCCATGAACTCTTGTGATCCCTTCCCATCAAGTTCCAGAGCCTGGTCCTTAAGGTGGCACAAAGGGAAGTGCCCTGTGAGGATTTGTGGGAATTCTCTGTGTTTGCCTTCTGGTTTGAAACCCCTGAGCTCTGGGCATTTCCCTGGTGTGGCACAGAGCTGACTGCAGGAGCAGGAAGTTGTTCCTGGGTGGAGATGGGGTAGGAAGGGCCCTACAGGCCCAGCAGAGCCCTGGGTTTGCCTGCAAGTTGTGGTAGGCTCTAGTTCCCTTCAAATTCCAGCTCCAACAACCCTGGGCTGGTTTCCCACAGGATAAGGACTTCCATAGGAGCCAGAACTGCTCCTATCCATGAATCTGACTGCAGGTTCCCAGCTGTGGGTGCAATGGAGATGACACATGGAAGTACCCCTGCTGATCCTGGAAAAGCTGGAGCAGTGGCTCACAGCAATCTCATGGATTTAAAAAGACCAGGTGCTGGTGCTGCATCTGCATCAGGGCAACCCCCTGGATCAATCCAGGCTGGGGATGAAGGGATGGAGCAGCCCTGGGAGAAGGACTTGGGGGTGCTGGTGGGTGAGAGCTGGACATGACCCAGCCCAGAAACCCCTGGAGCTGCTGAAGAGAGTCCAGAGGACACACCAGGATGAGCAGAGGGATGGAGCAGCCCTGCTGTGGGAAAGGCTGAGGGAATTAGGATTGTTCAGCCTAGGCAAGAGAAGCTTTGGGGTGACCTCATTGTGGCTTCCCAGTACCTGAAAAGAGCTGCAAGAAAGATTGAGAGAGATCATTTACAAGGACCTGGAGGGACAGGACACAGAGAATGGCTTCAAACTTAGAGAAGACAGAGTTAGATGGGATATTGGGGATATCCCCTCCCTGGGAGGGTGGGGAGGCTCTGGCACAGGGTGCCCAGAGAAGCTGTGGCTGCCCCTGGATCCCTGGAAGTGTCCAAGGCCAGGTTGGACAGGGCTTGGAGCAACCTGGGATGGTGCAAGGCGACCCTGCCCATGGCAGAGGGTAGATCTGGATGATCTCTTAAAGTCCCTTCCAACCCAACCCATTCCATGATTTTCTAGCTTGATGTCCTGCCTCTGAGGCTCTTTCTCAGGTATCATCTCCCTCCTCTGCTCTCTCTCAGAGATGCAGTTTGAGAAGCATTCAGCACACATTTGATGTGCACTGAACAATCCCAACATTCCACTCTTGATCTTTTGACAAAGATTTTCACCTTAATTCTTTTTCCCCCCTATTTCTATTTGTTTCAGTCTGGGATCATGAAAACTTGGGTGTAACTTCTTGGGAAGATGCAGGAACTGCTTTTCATTGAATCACAGAATTGCTGAGACTGGAGGAGACCTGGAGGTCTCCAGAGGAGTCACCCTGCTCAGAGCAGGGTCAGCTATGGCAACTTCTTCAGGAGTTTGTCCAGAGATTTGATTATCAGCCTTCCCTAAAGCCTCCAGTTTAAGCCCATGAGAAAATATCAGTGGGTGGATAAAAGAAATCACTTAAGGGGCAGAAGGGATCACAGAATCATGGAATTGTTAAGGCTGGAAAGGCTTTGCAATCCTCAGACTGTTCACCACTAAACCATGTCCTCAGGTGCTATAGCCACATGTTTCTCAAACACTTCAGGGATGGTGACTCCTTTGTTTCCTGGAGCAGCCTGTTCCTGTGCTAGACAACACTTTCCACAAAGAAATTTTTCCTAAATCAAATCTAAACCACTGTTGCACTAGGTCCTGGTGGTTGGCTGATGTCAAATACAATACAGATACAAATCTGCCTTTAGAGGTTAGGAAAAGAGAAGAAAAAAGCAAAACAAGGGAATCCCATCTGTGCTTATTCTCCAAGGGGAATTGGTGGGAGAGCTCAAGGTTCAGTGATGGTCTCTGGACCAGCAAGATAATCCTGGCTCTTCTGAAGTGCTTGTCAAAAATCTGCCACCTCTGAACTGCTGCAGTGATAAACAGGGTCTTAACAAATCAGAGGTGTCACTGTTCCAATCCTTCCTGTCCACTCTTCTCCAGTCATTAGCAATCATTCTGTGATCTTGACTGTCCAAAAAGCCTTTGGCAGGAGATGCTCTGTGTGAGCTTAATCGGAGCTCTCTTAACTCTGGGGCTGATCTCAGACTCCCTTTTTAACTGTCTGCATGGCCAAGGACTGGTCTGGTAATGGATCCTTTCTCTTGTTCCACACCAGCTCTGCAGCACTAAGTGGGGAATGTTGAAACTTGGATTATCTACCTTATCAAAGGAAGAGGGAGTTGGCCAGAGGACTGTAAAGATTGCAAAAGAGGGGAATTGCAAAGGATGTGGAAGGAAACTCTGTTTGCTCCCTGAGGGTCGAAAGGAGTTTCTCTAGAAGTAATAAAACTACATTGCTGTTGTTTTGATGGTTCTGGGATATGTGTTACTAATCAGAGGCAATTGCAACCTTTAATTCTCCTGAATGTTCAGCATAACAGTCCTTTCTTTAAAATTATTTTTGATACATCATGTGTCCAACTCAAACCTCCTTAATAAACTACACAGGGACCTTTGTTTAAAACCAGAAAAAAAATAAAAATATACAAGTGAAAAAAACGAGGTGGGGAAGAAAACAATGGCTGGGCTTCAGAGTGGACTTAAATTGAAAACGTCTGCAGTTTTTCCCAGGGAGAGCAAGTGATCGAAAATATTGAATTGTAATTATGATGCTCCCTGGAGACCTGCAGTGAGGACCTGTTTTGCAGGGTAAGATCTGCCAGACTTGTTTTTTGCCCCCACTTTTCCCTGTGATTTTCTCACTTGCTTAGGAACACTGGGAGCTGGGGAGACAGAAAAACAAATTCCATTAGTTCCTATCTGGTTGAACTTCCTGGAACCCCCACTATTTTTTTTGCTTCTCAGAATTTCCTTCCTCCATCCAGCTGTGTTTCCTGATGGAGCCTTATCACTGGAGAAAATGCTCCTGAGTGAGGCTGAGGATTTGGGAATGAGTCGCAGACAGTCCCAGCTTGGTCACTGAACAACATGATTCTGGCACTGATTTCACTCTGGGGGCTGGGGGGGAGCAGCTCTGATTTACTCAGACCCTGTTGGAGATGCATAAAAACCTGAGTGTTTTGCACCCACCTCACATGCATGGCTCAGGCCGTTCCATGAGTAATTGCTTCCTCCAAGTTTGTGTAACTTGGATGTAAACCTGCGTAAGTTCCCTTTAGCCACCCAGTCCAAGTAGCCCCAAAGTCTCAGGCTTGCAGTGATTTCTTCCTTGTTAGGCATTAGAAATGGAACTGTCCACCCCTGGTGCTTTTTCACTTTTTTTTTGGTTTTGTTTTTTAATCAGGAAATTGTCTTCTGACACATTTTGCAGAACTTCCTCAACTGATTTACATTTCCCAGCACTTATCAGAAAAGCATGTTGGCTAATCTTAAGGGACATAGCTGAAAATCCATTAAAGTCTGGCTCTGCCATGGACTCCCTGAAGTTATGGGTGAACTGATACCATTCCCTGCACCTCAACTTTCTCTCTGCAAAATACCAATCACTGGGTTTTTTGGGGTTTCACAACTGTGACTTTCAGACCAGTTGCAAGTTTAATCTTGGGGGTTTTTTTTCACCTGTGTCCAAATTTGTTGCAGGGTTAGCACATAAATTAATTTGCTGCTCCCTTTTTTGACAATGCCAGGAAAGGAAAGAAAAAAAAAACCTGCAGAAGAGAAAAATGAGTTACAAATTAACACAGATTTTTCACCGTTCTGCTTTGGAGACCCCAGTTAGCATGAGGTATTTGGGACTGAGAAGCAGAACAGAAAAAAAAACAAAAAAACCATCAAAAACCTGGAGAGAGTCCAAAAGAATTTAGTAAAATGGGAGACAGGGTTAGAGGGCATGTCCTAGAAGGAGAGAGTGGAGGAACTGGATACGTTCATCTCAGAAGAGAGGCAAAAAAAAGATGACCTCTCTGCCTATAAATATCTGGGGGTCATGGGGAGGGAGGAGCAGAGGAAGGGAAGGGACAGTAATCAAGAGTAGGCAAAAGCCAGAAATGGGACTGGGGGTGAGAACTTCAATTAGAAAAAGGAAGACACAGACTTACTCTTCAGCAGGCTTCCTCACAGTGATGTCAGCGGGGCACTGGAGGAGTCTCCTGAGGGAAATCCCAGCTCCTCAGTGAGTGACGCCAAGAAAAAGGATGAATTTAACACTTTTAGACCCATTGGGATGGGCAGGGATGGATCAGTTTAAATCAAACATCTCCCAGAAGCCATTCTGTGAGCGGATCCAGTACTAAAGTTGGATTCCTGTGTTGTGCTTGGATTCTGTGTGGCTAAAGGAGATGAGCTGATGCTGGAATCCCTGTCCTTGTGCATGTGGATCTGTTGGCCTTCCCTGTTCAGTCATGAAATGTTTTAGGGTGTTAATGTCTTTGAAATCTCTGCTGACCAACATGTTATACTTGCTTCAGAATTTTAGTCTCAAGTGGTAGGACAAGGTGGGATGGTCTTGACAAGGCAGGGGAGGTTCAGATGAGATATGAGGAAGAAATTGTTCCCTCTGAAGGTGCTGAGGCCCTGGCAGAGGTGCCCAGAGAAGCTGTGGCTGTCCCTGGATCTCTGGAAGTGTCCAAGGCCAGGCTGGATGGAGCTTGGAGCAGTCTGGGATAGTGGAAGGTGTCCCTGCCCATGGAGAAGGGTGGAATGGGATGAGCTTTAAGGTCTCTCACAACCCAAACCATCCTGTGATTATTATCAAGGGATTTTTACTGCCTCTGTAGTACTGCAGGAACTTCCTCAGCCTCTCCAGTTCTGCTCTGCACCCCACCATGGACTCTTAACAGCAAAAAGGGTCAAAAAGAAGAGAAAAAACCAACTCCAAACCAGATCCTGCCAGCAGTGAGCCGTGCAAGGTCTGAGGAGCAGCCAGGACAGTTCTGGTGCCACAAAGTCACAAGGAGGACAGCAGGGCAGTACAGCTGAAGGGTGAAATCACAGAACCACAGAATGGTTTGGGTTGGATGGAACCTTAAAGCTCATCCAGTTCCAACCCCCTGCACAGGTGGTTGGAAGATTGTAGGTTGCAAATCTGGAGAAACCCTGGAAAACAGATCTAAAGCCCTGTTGCTTTGAGCTGGTAACCTGCAGCATCCTACAAAGCAAGTCAGAAAATTAATTAAGCTCAAGGTGTTAATTTGGGCCATATATTTAATATTTCTCCATGCAGATGAGATTGTTTCAGGAAGACCAGGAAGAATTTCTTTTACCCAGCATTCTGTCCTAGTTGTGCTTTTGATAAAAAAAGAGGAAGAGCAAAGTATTGATGTTTTGTTGCCTGTTCTATAAGCACCTTGTTAATCAACTGGAGGATAAATTATTGCTGTTCAGATATCAGGAGAGAGGGAGAGGAGGAGATCTCTCCCAGTCTGGAAATAAAGGTGCTTTTTCTTCCTCTCTTCATTGGAGAAGTCCTGCCCCTCCACATTTGCTCCTTGGGGGGTTTGTTAAGGAACTGAAACAAAACTGGGGGGGAGCTCTTTTTGATTTATCTTCTCTCCTTCCCTTTTGGTCACTTCCAGAGGCTTAAAGAGCCGAGTTGGCTTTAATGTGTTACCATTAGAGACCAGGCATTAGCTGGAATAACCCATCCTGCCTCACAGTGAAAAATACCCCTTGATTGGCTAATTAATCAGTCAAAGGGGAATGACATGGCCCTCGGCTTGAGGGACTCTGCTGCACAGGTAAACAGGTCATTGATAAATGGTTTACCCACAAATTCATATATCAAGAAAACTTAGTCATTTTTTAACTACACTTGGTGTGGAAGCTGTGCTGCGTTTTTTGGAGGTGGATTTTTGCTGCCTTTGCTTTTTTTTTTTGTATCGTGGAAGCTTTTGGGCTGTGGGAGTTTTTAGGAGGAGAAGGCCAATCAGAACTTTGTCACAACTGGAGTTCTTCTGTTTTCAGAATTGGAAGCAAAAAAAAAAAGAAAAACTTCAAGAATTTTTTTCCCCCCTCTCAAAAAGAGGAAATCATTGTGGTTTTTTGTGTTGAGATTGAGTGGGTCTGAAATCAGGATGGCTCAGTTGCTTTTGTCATTTAAATATCCTGAGGCTGCTCAGTTGGTCTCATCCAGTTCTCAGGCACTGCATGGACAAAAAAATAGATGCATAAATGGGTCTGATGAAATAATTGGGGAAAACCTATGGTGTAAGAGGCAGGTCTGTGCTGGTAAAAGGCTTTCACTGATTTCCTATTGGCTTTTGGTGTTTCTTTGCTGGACCTTGTATAAAATCTGTATATTTTATAACACCTTGTCCTGCAAAGGTGGTTCTCCAGTGGGATTTTTCACTGAGATTTAGAGAGAAAAGAGGAAAAAAAAAAAAGAAAATGAAAAGGGGAAGAAGGAAATCTAGCTATAAATTACATTGCATAAAAGTGTGATTTAGAAACACTTTTATCCATGGGATAAATAGGGTTAAAGCAGTGAAATCGTGTAAGGGACCACAAAACAATGTTTGGCATAGCTGCTTAACTGGATGCTCAAAACAAATCCTAATTGTGCTTTTTTTTCTTGCAATTGTCTCCTTTTGTTTTTTTTTCCTTTTCTTTTTTAACTGTGTATTAAAGAAAGTAACACACCAGCACCTAAAAATATGGGTTTGGCTTCTAGGGAATAAACCTCACCTTATTTTTGTCCTGTGTAATCCCTTCCTTCCAAGCATCCCTTGCCATGGGCCTGAGCTTTATAGACCAGTCTTGTTTTGTTTTTCCTTTTAAAAATATTTGTCTGATCAAAGAACTCTCCTTAAAAAAGAAAAAATAAAAAAAAATTTGCAGTGCAGCAGTTCAAAACAAGGAAAAGTACCTTTTTTTGATCCAATCATAACAGGATTTGTATATGGAAGTGTGAGCTAAGCAGGTGGCTTCCTGTTGATTTTTAAGCCAGGTGGGCAAGTTCTTGATGATGAGTTGCTCTCCCTCCCTGCCCTGCTTTCCCTGGCACAGGAATTTGCTTATTCCTGTGTCTGGAGGAGTGGGATTTGGGCTGACAGCTTGTAGGGATAATGCTGCTGTGAAAATGAGGGGGAAACAGCAGCTTTGTCTCTCTCAGAAATCAGGGATTAGGATACATTTTATTGCTCCCAAGGGGGCAGCTGGATCTGGAGCAGCCTGCAAGGACTGGGTGTTGACAGCAATCTGATTTTTGCTGACTTAGTGTCATTAAAGGGTGCCTAACCTTCCTCCAAGGGTGTCTTCTGATTTTTGGCTCATCAAACTGGTTATGAAACTGCTCGTTGGTTCAGATGGGTTAAACAAACCAGAAGCTGGAGCAAAAGAAATGATTCAGCCTGAGAAAGTGCTTAAAATCTAAAGAAACAAGATTTTCCACTTCCAATCCAGTATTTCAGCTTCTCTGCAGCATCTTTCTTTCTTCAGCAGGGAACATTTGCTTTTCTAACTCTCCAGTCAGGAGAAATATCTGGTGCTGGAGGGTGACTTGGTGGTAAAGTTCCCCACCAGTGTCCAAACTGGTTCTTCCTCTCTCTGAGCTCCCTCCAGCTCCCTGGCATGTTTGCAAATGGGGCCATTTGAATTTAGTTTGGGTTTATTTGAGTTTCCCCGAGGTTGAGACAAGGTTAAGAAATCCAGTGTCTGTTTTTCACTAGGTCTGCAGGCTCCCTCTGTAAACCACCATCAGTCCCAGCGTGTTTCCTTTGAACAATTATGGTGTTGCCATAGAGAGAGGGACAAATGTGACAAAAGTGGTGATTAATGTCATTCATTTGACCATCTGTTAATATCTGTGTATCCCTCAGCTGAGGAAAGAGGAAGAGGATGATGGGGAAGGCAAATCCTGCAGGGGGATAGTTGGTGCCTTCTGTGCTCAGGTGGCTTCAGCATCAGCTCTGGAAGATGTGTCCCTTGTCAGGATCCTGGTGATGGGTACTCTCTGTTCTCCCTCGTGGAATACTCTGTAGGAAAGGCCTCAAATTTGGAGTTAAGGATGAATATTGTCCTGTTGTGATTGGCTGAGAGGAGAGAGCAGGGACCTGTTAGAATCACAAGGATGCTCCCAGGGCTGGAGCCCCTCTGCTCTGGAGCCAGGCTGGGAGAGCTGGGGGTGCTCACCTGGAGAAGAGAAGGATCCAGGGAGAGCTCAGAGCCCCTTGCAGGGCCTAAAGGGGCTCCAGGAGAGCTGGAGAGGGACTGGGGACAAGGGATGGAGGGACAGACACAGGGAATGGCTTCCCACTGCCAGAGGGCAGGGATGGATGGGATATTGGGAAGGAATTGTTCCCTGGGAGGGTGGGGAGGCCCTGGCACAGGGTGCCCAGAGAAGCTGTGGCTGCCCCTGGATCCCTGGAAGTGTCCAAGGCCAGGTTGGACAGGGCTTGGATCAGCCTGGGACAGTGGGAGGTGTCCCTGCCCGTGGCTGGGGGTGAGACAGGATGATTTAAGGTCCTTTCCCACCCAACCCATTCCATGGTAACAACTGAAATCAGAAGATGCAACCAAGGGGAGCTCAAGATTATTGCTGAGTTGGACAGAGTTTGGATACTTTGCTGAAGAGATTCCAAAATCTCCATGCACACAGCAGGGTCTGAAGTCTTCCCTGCACTGGACTGAGGGGTGTGAATCCATCTGTGGTGTGTAGTTTGTCCCCTCTGTCCTTGGGGACAGGTGGTTGTGCCCTCGGGTGTTTGGGGTTTTGCAGCGCTACAAACCCAGTGTGTGTGGGGAGGAGAGGCTGGAGGTCGGTCTGGCTTTGGAGCAGGAGGTGCTGCTGTCTCATCATTAATTCCTCAGAAATTTTTGGTTGTAGCCTGGGATGGACCTGCAGAAGGCTCTGCCTCAGTGATCCTGGAGGAAAGCTCTGGAGTCCCTCAGGATCCAGAATTCCCAGGGTGGTTTGGTAGCCACCTTGCAACTACCTCAGCTGGAGTTAAAATCCAACATATGTTGGATAAACTTTCAGCTCCCACAAACAGTCAGGATTGAGGACAATTTCAGCATGGATAGGAGAGTGGACAGAGGGTTTGAGGTGTGGCTGTCCATAGCATTCAATTTTTAATTCTTTATTTACTGGCATTTATTTTAAACCTGCTCTGTTTCACCAGGAGCTGACTTTTTCCAAGCACTGGGAAATGTTTTTGACAGCAGAATCCAACCTAGCTCAGGGTAACACTGATCCTGTGTCACCTGTGTGGTACAGGTTGTTTTTTAACAAATGAAGGGAAGATCAAAAATATTGCATGCCCTAAAATTCTGTTTTCCAGAATATTGAAGAATTTAAATGTCACTCAGTGCTTCAATACTTGAAAGAAAATTATTTATTCTCAATACTTTTTTACAAAGAAATATCTAAGCTTGGGAGCAGAAGAAAGTTTCTGTAGTACAAGGTAGTCAAAGGCTAATGCTAATTAGGAAATGTTTTCTAGTTCACAGAAAATACAATTTATTTTTCTTAAAATTTCTAAAAAATATATTTTAATTTCAGATTGTCAGCTCGTGTATTTTGCAATGAATACTTGCAGTTAGAAAAATAGTAAATGTTACAAAAACCTTGCTCTGGCCAAGTGCAAACTTGAAGGTGCTTTTTTATTATTCATTAAACCACTGTATCTCATAATGGAGTAAAAAAATCTTAGATGAGGGGAAAAAAATCAAGCAATTTTATTATTTCAGGAAACTCTTTATGTATTTATTCTTTTATGTCTCATAATATGGATATGGGGTTTATATTTAGTGGGAAAAAAAGAGGAACAGTTCAAGTAAATAAGCAGAAGGATTTTGTTGGTTCTCTCCAAATCTCATCTTCTGCTTAAACTCTTAAAAATATTGAAAAAGCACCAAATACTCCAAGTGCCTGGAAAAGTTCTCAGGTTTAGTGAAATATTTGTCAAGTCCTCTGGGTATCAGTGGATGTGGAATTTTATCTCCAACTACTAATGGGTTAAGCCACTAAGAAATTTGATATGAAATATGTCAAAGACAACATCACAAATTCTGTCTTGATGCATTTTGGGAGCGGCTGACTCTCCGTGTCCCTGCTGTCACATCCAAGCAAAAGCTGTTTCTCCAACAATTCCCAAATTATTTTAGAGCTTCAGATCTTTATTGACTTGCCTGGCTCAGCTCATCCCAGCATCAGCTCTTTAATCAGTTTGTAAACACCACATTTAGCCCAGTGGATTATTGTTTTCTAAATATCTCCCTTTTCTAAGGACTCAGGCTGTGCAGTGATGGCACCAATTGAAATCTCCAGTTGTTCCATGAGGACCACCACAATATATAAATTATATAAATTATATAAACCTCCTGGTGCTGCTCAGCTCCAGTCTGGGGCAGTGATATAATAAAACATGTGACTGTCGAGTTATCCATCCAGCTCTCAAATTGCTTCCCCCTAAAAAAATGTTTCTCCTCCTGATTTAAAGAGTGAATGTTCTGTGGGGAGCGATTCAGCCTTGGCCAAAGTGACCTAAATTCAGCCTTTTAATATCTGTGTCTGTGCTGATGCTGGGAGCTTAAGCATTCATTTACATTTCTTCTTAAGAGCAGTGAGAATGCTGGGCCAAGCTTTGAGGTGATGAGAGAAAATTGGGTAATCCTACACGTCAGCAAGCGGCTGGAAGAGGAAGTTTTTTTGTTGGAACTTGCACACTGAGAAGGCACAATGTCCCTATTTTAACTTCTGCCTTGCTAAGCCTCCTATTAATCACTGCTTTTGAACTCTTCTCTCACAGCCCCTCTGGATTTGGAGGATGGGATTTATCTGTAGTGGACCCCAGGAATGTGGCTCAGGTGAGGAACAGCCAGGCTTTAGTCAGGGCTCTCTGGTTCCCTTTCACCACCTGCTCTGCAGCCTTGGGTCAGGTTTGCATCCCAATTTCCCAACCACTAAACCTGGGGATGATTCACGTATCCTGTGCAAGTGGTATCAGCCTAATTTGTCTTGTGTGTGATTGTCCATGTAAGTGCATTGAAATGCTGGGGTGATAATTGAGAATTTTGAAGTGCAAAGCGTATCACTCAGGTTTCTCCCACTGGTTATTTCTGGAAAAGCTGTTGGAAGCATTTTGTATGTGCTTCCCTGTTTACCTTTTGAACTTTACAGCCACAGTGCCCATATTGTGGTTTTAAGACATTGCAACTTAATTAAACTTTCAGAGAGTCCTGGAGCGTGACTGTCTCCAGCTTTCCTGAAATCCCTGCAAAAGCAGGGCTGTTCACATAAAATGGGGATGGGAGAGGGGTGCTGTTCTCCAGAGGGTGCTGAGGGTGGGGTCTGTAACCCTGGATAATTTGTGGATCTTGGGAAGCTGAGGTCAGGCAAGAAGTGCAGGAGTATCTCACCTGCAGGGGTGTAAATGGTCAAGTGGAGCAGCAGCCCTTGTTTTGACAGCCAGGACTTCACGTATCCCTTGTGCTGCTGATTCCCTGCCCTGCTCTCATTCCAGCAGTCCCCCTCTGTCCAGGCCTTCCCACCTGGAGCTCTGCAGGCTCAGGAAATTTTTCTTTCCCAAACTGTGGGGTCAGGGTTGTTTTTTTTTTTTCCCCCATTTTTTTTTTAATAAGCCTGGTGTTTGTCAGTTACCAAATGGCAAAGGAATGCTGTGTGTAGCAACTGTGATGGATCTGGTCCAAAGGCAGGGAGCGTGGCCCGTTCCTTTTTCCGGCGTTGTCGTAGGGAAATGGGTGTCTCCAAGAGACGCCCGGCGGCAGAGCCCTCGCTCCACAGCACCTCCAGCCTGGGGGTTCTGATCTGAGCACTTGCTCCTGGAAAACAGAGCTCTGTCACTCCTGGCAACTGGCTGTACAAAAACACTGATAACAATAAAGGGCTCCCTGCCCAGTCCAGGCTTGCTCCTGCTTTCTGGGAATCATCCAGCGTAGAGGAGATGCTGCCCCTCTGCTTTAACCCACAGTGGGCTTTTGTAGGGCCCTTCTGCTCCCAAATTCTCCACAGACCTAAAGCCTTGCAAGGCTGTGGCAGATCCTCTTCCAATCACAGAATTCTTTCCTGTGTCAGCAGAACAGAATGCCTTTCGCCTTCACAGAGTGGCTGAAGGGATGGGAGCTGCTCACGCTCTCAGAGGAAGCTTGGGAAGTAGGAAAAGTTATCTCAAGTACAAATCAGGCAACAAGAGATTAGAATTTTGCCATGACATCTATAAAGTACTTCTCAAACTTAATTTTCCAAGTTTTTATGGCTAAAAGTTTTGGACTGAAAGCTGCAAAACTCTTCTATTCTGATTAGTAACCAATTTTTCTGGGACCTGGATTGTCAAGCTGGTGGGAGAATTCTCTATTTTCTGGGGTCTGAAGGCTTTGAAAGAAAAGAGGAGATTGCACCCAAGGGGGAGGTGTGGGGTTTGACACCACTTAAGGGCCCTGACACAAAATCACCTTCAGGGTGTCATGCAGGAGGCACCCACTTGGCTTCTTGTTTTGTCCTTCAGGATTTCTTGTTGCTGTGGAGATTTGCTGATCCTGATGGATTCAAGGCAATACTCTCAACTAGTTCCAGAGTTTAGCTGCATGCCTAAAGGAGGGGGAGATTAATCCCAGCTGAGAGGTTAAATGTAGTGATGTAACATTTAAGAAAAGCTGCAGTGAAAGGCCATTGAGCCTGCTTAAGGTGTGAGCTGTGCACTTGAGGGTCACCTCTCTCTCCATGGGATGGGAAGATTTGAGACTCCAGGTGTAAAACTTCCACTAAATATTAAATATTTGTTTTGAGCTTTAGGTACAAAGCCCTTGGTTTATAATCATATATTGCAAATATATAAAAGCTTTATATTATTTTCCTTTCCATATAAATACTTAGCAAGGCAATATGCTTTTGGCAGTTTCTGTCTTATATTTTTCATAAGATAGAATTACAGAATGGTTTGGGTTGGAAGGGACCTTAAAAATCATCTTGTTCCAATCCCCCTGCCATGGCCAGGGACCCACATTTTTGGTGCTGCTAAAAGGATTCGTTCCCAGAACATGGGTAGGACCTCATGGAACATTGGAAGGGACCACAGAAATTATTCTGTAGATTAATGCCACTTCCTAACTTCTCCTTAGATATACGATCTTTCTGTCACTTCTGATTGCTTTCCTTTCCCAAGTTCTGCAAATAAAAATACCTTTCTGTAGGTGATACAAGCAGAAATCCTTCTTAAGGCAGGAGCTTTGTGTGTCCAGGAAATTGCAGGCACCTTTTCCCCAGTGTGCAGCTCTGAATCGGTACCTGGCTCTTATTTAGGAGGGAATATTATTCACTTTTCTCCAATATTTGGGAAAGCAGGACATGCTGCTCATTTGAAAATCATACCAGCTCCTTTATCACTGCCAGTCACAGTGAGCAACGCTGCATTCCCAGCTTGACACCAAGGAGGAGGTTTGCCCTGAATAAATAGAGGAGATAAATGGTCTTTCTGTTCCTCAGAGGAATTTGGGCCACTTCTCAAAGTTGGTGCCAGGAGTACAGTAGCAGAGTGGCATGGTTAAAGTTAATTGCCCTCAGATTTTAGTTAAAAGTCTAACTAGCTTGTCAGCTTTGAATTTATATTTTCACAGTTCACTAGGGAGTGATAATAGGGAGGCTTTGATGTAGCTGCCTGTTTTTTGCTTTGTACGAAATGCTCCCAAGTTTAGTAAATAAACTTTTATGGAGATGGGGGTGGGATTGACAGCTCAGATCCAGCCAGGAGAATCAGGGATATCCCCTCACCGAGGGGCACAGGGGCAGCAGGACATTGGAGCTGCGTGGCTGGAATGATAAAGGAGATTTTCATGGAGCACCGTGCTGAGTTCTCTAAGAAACAGCTCATCAGAGATTTGTTAATTAGGTGTCACCGGAGACTTGCTGAAACAGTGAAGCTTCCACGAACAAAGCACTATCTAATTAACTCTTTAATAGCCCTGGAGTACACTTGCTAGTTCCCTCCACCAGGGAAACTGAGGAATGCTGGATTAATCCCCTGGGGCTGCCCAAGGCTGTCCTGAGCAGCATTTGAGAGAACAGAGATGTGAGACGGACTCAGAGCTTGTAACAGGAGTCTTCTAAACCAAGAAAAGTCTTGGTAAATTAATTGCTTACAAAGATGGTCATTCTGGATGGTTTTAACATATAAAGATGGTTTTAACTGGAACCAAAGGATTTTTTTGTTTGATAATTTTAATTTTAATTTTAATTTTAATTTTAATTTTAATTTATGATGGGCCTTGCTCTATACTGTACCTCTCCCCTATAGCCAGCTGTGGGGGATATGAGCTGTTCAGTCATCTTTCAAGTAAAGAAGCAAAAAGGCACATTCAAAAGCATTTACAGGATTTGCTACATCTTTTTCTAATATTATCTTATTCAAGATTACCTAATAATGTCACTCAGAGGGTGGTGAGGCCCTGGCACAGGCTGCCCAGAGCAGCTGTGGCTGCTCCATCCCTGGAAGTGTCCAAGGTTGGACAGGGCTTGGAACAACCTGGGATAGTGGAAGATGTCCCTGCCCATGGTATTGGACTGGAAACTGGATAATTTTTAAAGTCCCTTCCAACCCAAACCATTCAGGGATTCTGTTACTGGGTAACTTTCTAGTCACAACATTATTAGTGTTGATGCCCTGCAGACAGCTGTTCTCTGGTTGAAGGGTAGATCAGCTCCATGAAATTGGAGTGCTCCCCCTAATTCTTGCTAAAACTATTCTTGAACACTTTTTAATTTTAATACATTTTTAATCCTTTCCCATTAAATGAGAAGGAATAACTTACTCTCCTGTTTCACCTGGTGATGTGTGAACAAACCATTGAGCTCTTTGAAGGGGCAAGTGGTTTTCTTGGCTCTGCAGCCAGGGTGGATGAATTCCACTGCCAGGATCTTAGTGCCACACAGACCTTGTCTCGTTGGGCTGCTTTGTTTGGAATCAGTTCTTGAGCTGCTCTTCCCACTGCAGGTGGTTCTGCAGAGCGAGCTGGCTGGGCTTGGACACAGAGATAAACTTGTGCCTTTGAGCTTGCACAAGCACAGATCACCTGCTGGCCACCAGGAATGTGGTCTGATCTTGTTCTGGCTGACCCGAGTGAAAACGGGAACTGCCATTGCCAAAACTATTGGAGCATCCAGTGGCTCCAAGGAGTCCAGCAGGCTGCAGACAGGTTTGAACCGTCTGAGTGGGAAGGGACTTTGTGTTCTGCAAGCCCTGCAATGTTGATTTCAGCACTGCCTGCCTGGGGCAGAGGTAATGTCAGCTCCTGGAGGAAGAGCTGTGGCTCTGTCTGAAGGAAAGCTTGGGGGTTTGTCCACTCTGAAACCATAAGAGTAAAAATGTTACTTCCATCAGAAAGTTCTTAAGGGAGCATTTGATGAAAAGAATCCATTTCTAAAGCAAACAATGAAATATTTACATGTAAAAAGTCATTATTGCTTTAACATAAAATCATGGAATCACTGGAAGTTTTGGGACCTTAAGTTCATCCAGTTCCACCCCCTGCCTTGAGCAGGGGCACCTCCCACTATCCCAGGTTGCTCCATGCCCTGTCCAGCCTGGCCTTGGATGTAAATTTCCTCCAGTTAACTTTTAGTAAAGTGTATGCTTGAGTTTTGGCTGAACTCAAAATTCTGAATTGTTTCACAGTTTCTGCCTGGTGTCTTAAGCACTATATTTGAAGATCATTTGTTTGAAGGAGAGGATGTTGCTCCTGGGTTTTTATGGCAAACTTTTGAAATACATGGCTCTTTAAAAAGTTTATGTCTTTGGGCTGTCTTGTAAATACTTGAATAAATACAATTTTGGAGTCCTGGAATGGGCTGGATTGCAGGGACCTTAAAACTCCTCTAGTTCCACCCCTCTGCCATGGGCAGCGACACCTTTTGCTCTCCCAGGTTGATCAGGGCTTCATCAAGCTGGGCCTTGGACACCAATTAATAAAATCCATCAAAATTTTGGGGGATTTTCCTTTAACAGGACATGTAAGGATATCATACAAGGAATGTTTAAGCCTCTGTGAGGATTTCAGTACTTCCATCAGCCTGGAATTGCATGTTCTCCCCCAGAGATTTTGGGCTGCCTGTGCTGGAGTTGGTTGAGTGGATCAGTCCATGTCTCCTAGAGGCCCTTGTGCAATGCCCTTCTTGTACAGTCAGGAGTTTAACTTCTATTTCATCCTTTTTCTGCTCTCTTTAATGCCACTTCTCCACATATTACACTGAACCTCATTCAAATACCAATTTGTGTAAAAAATAAATAAATAAAAAACACCAAACAAAAAGAACACACTAGAAATGCTGAATCTGAGTTTGATCGTGTAACTCAACTCACTCCAACCCTACAATGAGATTATTTAGACAGTCATAATTGTTAATTACATAATTATGTACTGTTCATTTCTCTGGAAATGTCACATCATGAACAGCTATTGAGTTTTTGGGTTTTTTTTTAATTTAAGGTGTGCTCTTAGTCTTTATTTACTACATGCAATTCAAATGCTGTTTAGAAGACAGGATTGGGAATATTTTGCTGGGAATTTGGGAATATTCTTTCTATATTGTTTACTGCAGTTGTATCTTCACCTTTTTTGGTCTGAGGATGGTATCAGGTACTTGCAGAGGACAGTTTGCTAGGTGCTGAAGAACAAATCAAAATCTGGAATTTGGGTGCACCTGCCCCACAAGGCAATATAGATATTTACTGATTTTAGGTTTGCAGGCTGAGATGGCTGAGACCTCAGCTCTTTCTGTTTTCATATTGCTTCAAATGATTGAGTTTGAGCCCAAATTCACACATCTGGAGCTGAAAGGTTTTGTGTTTTCACTACCAGTCTCTGGTGAGATAAAGAAGAGACAGTTTCTGATGTCAGCCCTGCTGCTTTGCTGTTTGTTTGTCATACATGGGAATGCTTTTCTCATCCTTCCACATATTCCTGGATTGAAGGAATAAGCATTATTTCAGGTGATATTATTCATGACAGCACAGTGAGAAGTTATTGTTTTATTAGAGAGGCAAATTATACCTTAGGGAAATATGCTGGTCCTATCACCTTACATTTAGAAGGCTGCTCCATATCTGACGTGTCTGCAAACAAAACAGACAAATTTGGAATTCTGTTCCCCTATTGGATTACATTTTTTTGATGTATTGACACTTCTGCCTTTTTTGGGAGGGGTTACAGTTTCTTAGATAAGTAGAGTCAGCTTGCTCACAAGGGAAGGGACATAAATACCTGGCTGGGAACTCAGCCTCTGGAGCTGCTCTGTTAATTCATGCCATCCATCTGGGCTGCTGCTGATGGGTGTCACCTTGTGAACAGTGCAGGTGGGAAAATGGAGCATGGGAGCTTTCCAGACAGCATTTCCTGTAAAAATACCAGGTGACACTTTCAGAGGCCTTTGGCTACCTAAGTGATGTCCTTGTGTATGACACACACGAGCCTGGTGCTTGTCTGTGTGCCTGGAAGTGCTTGTGAGCACAAATTCACAAATTGTGCCCTGCTGCCCTGGTTTATTCATCAGACCCAAGTGGTGGCACTCCCTGGGAGTTCCCTGTGAGCACTGCAGAGTGCTCCATGCACAGATTTTTGATTGCTTATACTTCCATCAGGCTGGAATTGCATGTGTGTGATTCCTGGTGCATTCCTGGTGGTCGTGTGGCTTCTGGAGGCTGCAGAGTGCCTCGTTTGGGATGGATAAAGGTGCACAGGTACAGGAGGGATTCTGCCCCTCTGCCCCACTCAGGTGAGATCTCTCACTCAGAGGCAAAGCTCCCTCCAGCCCTGAGGCCTGGAACAAGTCCACAGGAGGCACCAAGATGTTCAGAGGGATGGAGCAGCTCTGCTGTGGGAAAGGCTGAAGGAATTTGGATTGTTCAGGAGAAGAGAAGGCTTCAGGGTCACCTAATTACCCCTTCCAGTACCTAAAGGCAGGATATAGGAAAGATGGAGAGAAACTTTGGACAATGGCCTGGAGGGACAGGACACAGGGAATGGCTTTCCACTAGCAGAGAACAGGAATAGATGGGATATTGGGAAATAATTCTTCCCTGTGACGGTGGTGAGGCCCTGACACAGGTTGCCCAGAGAAGCTGTGGCTGCCCCACTCCTGAAAATGTTCCAGGCTGGGTTGGACAGGGCTTGGAGCAACCTGGGGATACTGGAAGGTGTCCCTGTGCATGGCAGAGGGGAACTGAATGATTTTCAAGGTCCCTTCCCACCCAGTCCATTCTGGGACTCTGTGGTTTGGAAGGCAGCACTTTGCTTGATGCACTTGGGTTACAGAGAGAAAAGTGTCTGGGTGTGTTTGCTCAGTGGTCTCTTCACACTCCAGTTTCTATGGTTGCAACCCAAACCTTTTTTACAATTTCCCACCTTCCCCACAATTTGAGTGCCCTGTTGGTTTCTGATGTTTTCATTCAATATGAAACATGTCACAGTTGCAATGTAGCAATCATACAGAGTTTAGACCTCACTGAAATACCTTAAAATACCCATTTCTGTGGCTGCACAAGCCATTTACTACTGTTACTAGTGTGGAGTATTTTAAGAGTAGCAGCAGGAGGAGTATCTGTGGGTCAGGTGAAAGTTTTTTGTGCCAGTGTGTCAAAGCAACAATGATTTGTCAAATCAAATCAAATCAAATCAATGATTTTGATTATGAGATGCTTCTCTACTGAGTCACATTCCTGTGCCATACCTTGTCCTTTTTTTCCAGCTCTCCATCCTGAGCTCTGCTTTTAGAGTGGACCAGGACAGAAAAGGACAGCTTTGTGTTTCTTGGAGAGTCATTAAATTTACTCCTGGAGAGGCAGGAGCTGTCCAGGTTTTCTCCCCTTCAGATACATGTTATCACACATTAACTTATCTTGATTAATTCTGCACCAGATATGGGAGCAGTTCCCTGGAGTTCTTGTGAAAATGAGAGGGACCTGCTATCTCCCCATCATCCTCCCTCGGCGTCAGAGTGTCTGTCTCTGGCATGACTGGGAGCCAAGGGAAATTGCTTGACATCACTTCAATTTCTGAATCTCTCGGCAGCAGGAGTTTGGCACTGGGAAGGTGAATTCCAGAGCCAGTTTTATCCATTGGATGGTACAGATCATGTTGACACACTTCCTTTGCTCCTTGTACTAAATCTTCCAGGAAGACTTCCCCAGGTGAAGAAGCAGCTGGAGAAGTTGAGGATTTTTAATTTTTTCCCCCTTTTTCCTTCTCTGTTTTATTTTGCCAGAGGTGGGCAGATGCCACCCTCCTCCCATCTAACCCCAGACTAATTCTGAGCATTAAATTGTGATTCTGGTTGCTGTAATATTCACATGTTTTTCCCAGTCTGAGGTAAATCCTCTTCTGCATAATACAAGCAAATTAATGACCTTTGGATAGAAAGTCACATTTCCAAGCCATGATTTGTGTATCATATCCAGGTAATAGATCTGTATGTCTTCAAGACAGAATTTATTAAAATATGTCACTTTTGGATCATTTTACTTGATGGAAACCTCCTTTTTTTTAAAAAAAAAATAAATCTAATAGCCTAGTTTCTTCTGGGGAAGCTTTCTTCTGAATTGAGTGTGAAATGCTTTTTTTTCTTTATTCAGAAAATCTGTTTCATATGTGTTTCAGACTTTTGCTTTGATCAACAAACAAGTTGCCAATCAGCCTATTGAAATTCACTTTTCCAAACAAGACCAAAAGGAAAAAAAAAGAAAAAAATATTTTAGGAAAAAAATGGTTTTTTTCTGAGTTTTGTTTCCTCAGACACCACCTCAAAGCCACTTTACCAAACAGATTCCCCCTGAAATGGCTGGGGTCTGTCTTTTTGGCTTTTTTTGTGGTGTTTTTTTTTTCTTCTGGCTTTTCATTTTTGTTGTTCTTTGACAGGATTATCTCAGCAGTGTCAGAAAGGACCTGCCTTACCCAAAACAGCAGCAGTTAACAAAATCCAGCCTCTGATCCGGGTTTTCCTCCCGAGACTCGGCTGAGTTTATTTTGCCATTCTTGAGAGGTGGTTGCTTTTCCAGTCAGCTCTGCCTTTGATATCCCAGCTAAGTAAAGCTGCTAAATTTGTCCTGGCTGTGTTTTCTTTTTGAGCATTTTCTGGACAAGTGTTTCAACTCTTCCTTTCCTGTCCTGTCTGATATCCAGGGATAAACACACCCGGACACACACACACAAATGCTGGTTTATCCAGAATCCTGGGCTCAATGCTGCTTTCATGTGATTAGAGTCTTAAAATACTTCTTTCATTCCAGTTTGAAGGAATATTTGACATTTTTGATGCCATCACTATAATTCCTGTCTTGCCCAAAGAGCATTTCATCATAATTTCCTTATTTTTGTATAGTTGCAGGAGATTTGAGTGAGGAAATTTTTCTTTATTGTGGTAGAACTTAAAGAGAAATGGCAGAAATGCTGAGCTCTCATGATTTGCTTTTTGAATTCTTTACTCAATAGCAGTAAGAGTAACATAAGTTTTGGTGTCCCACGTACACAGAAAAGTGTTTTTCATTTCATGGGGAACTAAGTCATATTTTAAGGGTAAAAATGTATCAGCAACACAATTGTTTTAAAAACAAAATTTTAAAATCTTCTTTTAAGGAGGAGGAGGAACAGGAACTTCTAAAAGGGAATTTCTGCTTTCCCTAAAATGGCAATACATTGATTATTTCTATATTGGCCTCTGTTCATTTTGGGTCTCCCCATGTTCTTCTGTATAGATATAAACTCTTTCAATCACCTGGAAAATCAGTATATTTTAGGATCTTGAGTGCTTTTAAAAATTAAACTGGACTTTCCTTTTAAATGTTGCCCCAAACACCTTGTACTAGAAGAAATTTGGTAGCAGAAGTAAGTCCAGAATTTGGGAATCTTGAAGTGCTCAAGGCTTTTCTGTAAGTCCAGAATTTGGGAATCTTGAAGTGCTCAAGGCTTTTCTCTGCCCTGTCACATCTGTAAAGTTCTGCCCCCATTTTTTTTTTGCAGTGACATCTGTGATGTGGATTTAACAGCTGCTGCAATTACATGAGGGGTGTTTTCTAAAATTGTTTCAATTTATAAATTGACAGTGCAGCCATGATTTTAATAATGAGATTGAGGGATGGGGAGGAGCATAGAAGCAACTCTTGAGGTTTCTAAACCTATTTGGGAGCTACATGTGGGTGTTTGGTAGATGATTTTTGGTTTTCTTCTGTATCAGCTGATCCAGGTGAGGCTTTGAGGAGAGCTGGATGCTTGGTTTCCATCTGGAACATTTGTTTATCACCTTATTTATGTTCAAATCTTACTTGAAGGTGCCTCCTAAAAGTGCATCTCACTTTTGGCTGACAATGTTTTAACAAGAAGTAACTCCAGTTTTATGGAGGGTGGAGACTGAAGCACCCATAAATTAAATCCTGTGTGGGCAGGGGATGGAAAGATAACCCAAAATCCCTGGAAGGTCCATCTAGCCTGTCCTCTGCACACTAAGAAAATGAGGTGGCAGGACTGTAGGAACATAAAGAGGAGGGAGAAGCAGAGAGAGAAGGAAAAGCAAAAGAAACCATGAAGTAAAAATATTAATTTATAGAATGGGCTTTGGAGCAAAAGAAACCATGAAATCAAAATACAAATTTATAGACTTGGGCTTGGAGCAACCTGGTCTAATGGAACATGTGCACATGGGACAGGGTAGAACAGGTTGATCTCCAAGGTCTCTTCCAGCCTAAACCATTCTGTAATTCCATGATAATTTCCATTTGCAGGGAATGTCTTTTTGCCAGCTAATTGGTTTTGTTTGCAAGGGGAAGAATTCTCATATAGTAAAGATTATTTAAGTAGTGACATATCTTTCAAACCCTAAGTCATCCTGGGTGTGTCAGAGTAGATAAGTTTACACAGAGGACACAGAAGATTTTAGGTAGTTTTCAGTACTCCTAAAAATCCTAGCACAGTTTTTTTCCCAAAACTTCAACCTTTTGAATTACAGTTATGAAAAATACTTCTCTTTTTTAATTATTATTTTTTTTTTTCTTTTTTTTTTTTTTTTCTTCTCCTCCTTCTGCTTAAGCTTAATTTTTACTGCCAGCCTTGGTGGTGTCTGTTCTGGAGAGTAGCAGGAAAAGCTGATAAGGGCATAGGACAGAAATCTTTGTGCTTATCTCCCTGCAACACATGGAGCTGAGAGTGCATCCTTTTCCTGTCCTAGGACAGGAGACGTAAACTGACCATCTCCTGACAGCAGGGACTTCAAACAGCATCCAGAGGGTAGGAATCTTCTCTCGACTTCAGAGGCCAGCTAGGTGAAAGTGGGTCACTGGCTGTTTAGAAAGCTGGGTTTGTGCCAGAAAGAATTTAAAAAAAAAACAACAAAAACAACACCACATTTCTGATAATTGCTGGGTCAATAGACAGCTCTGTAGATATTGTGGTGTTTCGTGGTGGGGGTTTTTTTTCCCCAAAGGGCATAAATTCAGCCTGGCTCCTAATTGTATGTTTAGACTTTTACCAGAAGGTGAATTAAGTTTAAAACTAGGGA
Organism: Parus major; assembly: GCF_001522545.3. Taxonomy (NCBI): domain Eukaryota; kingdom Metazoa; phylum Chordata; class Aves; order Passeriformes; family Paridae; genus Parus; species Parus major. Next base: position 110,464,002 of record NC_031770.1, read on the forward strand.
AAGAAAGAAGTGTATTCCATGAGAGTTTTATAAAATCATTAATTTTTCTGTCAGATCTGGAACAAGTGTCAGACAAAAATTGTCCTCACAAAAGGGGTTATTTGGACAGTGCTGTTACAGATGAACATCAGAGGTTTTCTTTTGTCTTCATGTGACCTAAAAGTGAAGGGTTTAAGGCAGAGGGAATTGGAATTGGAGCAAAGAGAACCTTCCACCAGGAATGCCTGAGCCTCAGTGTGCCTGGAGCTGAGCCAAGGCCCAGGCTGTGACTCCAGGTTGGGATCCAATTCTTGGAAAACTCTAAACACGTTAGGAATTGGTTAGAGCAGCTCATTTATTACACTTAATAACAGCTCAGGTTCATTCCTAATTTTCACCATTAAGAGAGGCACAGAAAGTCCCAGCTCTTCTGGCTCCACGTGAAAATCTTCCTCGGTGGCCAAAGCCCTGGAAGAGAAATGCAGGAAGAAAAGCAGGAGTCCTCACATGAAATATTGGTGCTGAACAATTTGGAACAAACTGCTTCAGTGCTTCCCAGGCCTTGGTGTCCCTGGTGTGGGACAGCCCAAGAACTCCACGGTAATGCCAAGTTCAACACAGAAGATCACAATGGGAAGGAAGCTTTGGAAGTGTTTTTCTTCTAATGAAGTGCCTGCCTGGCAGCCTGACCCTTCCCAGAGTGGTTTTGCTCTGCAGTCTCCCTTCAGGGAAGCGCAGCACCAGATCTTCATTTTCCCAGAAATCCTGGGACTCCACAGGTTTCCCAACTCTGACAGCAGCTCACATCAGCTGAAGAAGGTGCAGCCTCATTCTCTGAGCGTTTATTTATTGCTCTGACATTGGCAGGCCTTGCTGAGGCAAGTCTCATCTGCTTCGTACGTTCACTTGGAGACCTCACCAAGGCTGAAGAAACAGCGATGATCTCATCCTTTCCCTTTGTTTCAGGATGCACAGCAGTTCCTCCAGAATGATTGATTTGTTTTATTTTTTTAACAGTCACTTCTAGTAAATGTGAGAGCTGGAGGAATTAAGAGTGTTAAATCTCGAAGGTTTTCAGCTCTAGGCTGGGATTTGAGGTTTACTACAGTCCTTAATCTCAGCTCGTGGTCACATAACTTTGATAAAGGCTGGCTTTGGGTGGAAAACCAGCAAACTTTTATCTCTTCCCTCCTCCCAGCAAACCTCAAATGACTTCCCAAATGCAGCTCAGGCAGCGCAGAGCAGCTCTAGGACCCTTGAGCAGCAGGAGGATGCATGGGATCCCTGGAACCATGAGATTAATCCCATTATAATCCAAATTTCCTAGTTCTCTTCCAGTTGTTGTGAATCAGATGCAGATTGTACTCAGTGGGGCTGGCTAATCTGTCATTGATAGCAGGCTCTCAGCTGCCTCTGCAAGCCCTCTGGTGTTTCCAAAATCATCCTCAAACCTTTGCACTGTGGTTCTTCCACCACTTCCAGCTCTCCAGGATTCACGTTGTTGTCAGCTCTGCTTTTAAAGACAAAGCACAGCTTCTGGGGAATGTTGTAAAAGCTTTTCCTGAAGTGATGTGAATCTGAGACTGGGTTAAATTTGCTGAGATTAAGGGTTCTCTGCAGTCTTCAAACTACTGATGCATTGAAGGCCTAAATTTTGGATTCAAAATCCAAATATAGGGATGCTGAGTTTTCTGAGAAGCAGAGGAGCTGGAGCTGGGAGTTCAGCTCACAGTTTACACCCACATCCCCTTTTCTCCAAGGCAGGAAAACTGGGAACTGGTCTGAGCACAGGGTGTGAAGATCCCAGTCTGGGAGGGAACATTCTTGTACGCAGCTCACCCTTCCCCTGGACTTGGCAAAATGAGCTCAGCTTCCTCCCTCTGAATCACTTTTAGACTTCACAGAGTTGCCTGGCTAGGTGGTGAGCTGGGGTAGAAGATGCAGAGGCAGAAATTTGGATGTTAATTAGAGTTATGGATGGTTTAGGTTTAGGTTGGAAGGTTCCTTAAAGATGGGTTTGGGATTTGTCCCGTGGCAGGGACACCTTCCACTCTGCCAGGTTGCTCCGAGCCCTGTGCAGTAACTCTTGGGTAAGAAATTTGCCATTTGCTGTTGAGCACGAAGAAAAATTCAAGTAGCTGTTGGTTCTGCAAAAATTTCTGTCCCCTCATGTCTCATTAAGGACTTTTGGGTTAGGTTCTTTTTCCTTTTGAACTGAAGATTGACAGGAGGGAGGCAGTTTTCTCTTATTCAGTCTCAGTTGTTTATTCTTTCCTTATCAGGTACAAGGAGCTATGTGCACTATGATAGAAAGGGGAAAAATGGCTAACAAAGATTCTTTTCAAGGTCTTTTATATGTCCATTTACCCAATTAACAGATGCCAACTAAATTACTTTTCTTAGTGACCCAATGACCCAACACCTGTGTGCTGCACTGTGGCATTCTCTATCCAATAATTTACTACCACCCAAAAACCTCTAGGAGAAGAACATGAAGAAGGAAGAAGAAGGACAAGATACAACACCCTAAATCCTCCATCTTGTCTTTTGTTCTCTAAACTAACTTTTTCACCCAGTGATTTAAGAAACTTTCTAATCTACACACTTACACTTTTCCTATCTAACTTTAACATTTGTTCTCATGTATCACCATGAAAACATCCTCATGAATTTCATGTTAGATGAAATTCAGTGTTTCTTTGGATCCCAGAACTAAGTATTAGAAACAAGGGCACACACTCTGTATCTCAGGCTCCAACACCCTCAGGAGGACCCTGACCTGCAACTGGAATTTATCCCCAACCTTCCACATCACTTGGCCACTGCCTGAAGGGCCACATTACCCAGTAATTCCTGTTGGATATTGCAGAGGCTGTCACTCATCTCTGGAGCTGCCCAGCAGCGTGGTAGGAGCCGTTGTTACTTGAGTCCCATCAGCTTTTCCGTGCCCCGGGACATTTGGGAAGCGAATCCCACCACCTGCCAGGGATTTCAGGGCTGTCAGTAAATTCCTCAGTTCCTTGAGAAGGGTTGCCGTGGAAGGTGGCCTTTTATTCCTGTTTGTGCTGGCTTGTCTGCATGAGTGTCAATAGCAGCATCAGACTGGGCAAAATGAAACCTGTCAGTAGCTGCCTCCCCATGTTAACATTGGCAGCAGCTCCTCGGAACTGTTGCAGGGAAGTAGCTCCGGTGGCCAAATTCTTTCAAAATTTGGAGATTAGCTGTTTGAATGGTTAACTCCTTCAGGAGAGCTCCCAGTCTGTTTCCAAGCTGCTGTCCAGGTTTCTTTACACAGGAGGTAGTTTAGGAGAGGACCTAAGAGCTCAGGAAATCCATCACCTTTTCTCCGAGGGGGATCAGCTCTGCTCACGTCAGTCTTGACAGATGTATTCAGAAATCCCACTACGACTGGGTGATCTTTTACATCAACCCCACAGGCTCTGCACAGGCTGTTGTGTGCCTGACTAACGTGGAAAGGCTTCTCCAACTGTTCAAAAAATGTTGCTTCTGTTTACAGTCGTTATTTCTTTACCACAGATGGTAGAACATGGAGGTGAGACCATCGTTCTCTCCCAACCTTTGACATTCACATTGCTCCAGGAATCATAAACCCCAAATCATGCATTCCTGCCTGTGTCCCTGGTTAAGGCTTTAATAGCTATTTGCACTCCAGGCAGAGATGAGGCTGGCAGATTTTCAGGTTTTGTCAATCATCAAGGCTAAATTACCATTTTTCTCCTTACAATGAGAATAACCTGACCAGCCCTCAGTGTGAATCATGGCAGGCTCAGACTCTGAATCTGTAGTCTGGCATCTTAACCATTACTGTGACCCTGAACCAGCTGATTGTTGCTGTGCCTGATCTTTCCTCTGAACATATTTTAGGGAGTTAAACAGGAAAAGACATTTAATATTGTTTAGAAAGTGTGTGTGGGAAAAGGGGGAGAAGACAGGTAGGGCAGGTTGAAAGATGAAGGTGATGGAGCACCAGGAGAGGCTGAGGGAGCTGGGAAAGGGGCTCAGCCTGGAGAAAAGGAGGCTCAGGAGGGACCTTTGGCTCTGCACAGCTCCCTGAAAACAGATTGTAGCCAGGCGGGGGTCAGGCTCTTCTCCCAGGGAACAAGAACCAGGATCAGAGGAAATGGATCTTCCACAGAAGTAAATTCCCTCCCAAACTCTGCTTGGAAGTGAATGAGAAAACTCCCTTTGAATTTCTGCAGAGTGTCAGGAACCCTTCCTGTTCCAGCCACGTGGATTAGACTGAGCCAGGTCTGGCTCCTTCCACCCTTCCTGCCATTTTTAAATTCCCAAATGTGGCCTTTCAGAGGATGTGGAACCTTCACGTCCACGTTGGGAAATCACATCCAGTGATGCCTGCCTGTGCTGGGTGGGCTTTGCAACAATCACTGTTATTAATTGAAAACCAGCTTGAATACACACACACACAAAACCTGTAACAAGAATTCCCTGAGCAGCATCCCATGGTGAACTCCCTCTGAGCCCAAGCAGAGAGATAAATCCAAATTTGTGCTTTTAACTCCTACAGATGTGCAGCAAACGAGGGGAAGACTATTAGGGAATGAAGACTGAGATCTCTCTCCAGAGAGCTGAATCTGTCCTGGTGACTCCAGGCTTAGCAGGAGATACAAATGGTTCTGTTTCACTGCTTTGTTTTAATGTTGATTTGTTTGTAGTCTGCCCGAGGTACTAATTGGTGTTTTACAAGTAAAAATACAAAGGTGTCTGCCCTGAAGAACTCACTAACAAAAAGCACTGCAGTAATGACAGTCAGATTTTCTGCCTAATGAACCAATCCCTTTGATAAAATCTCTACCTCCTGGTGAATTCCCTGCTTTGATTTCCCCCTCGACTCCCATCTCCTTTTACACCTCACTTTGTATTCTTTTTCCCCTCCGCTTTAAATTTTGGGGGCGGTTCTCACTCTAATCAACATTTTACAGCGCAGCTCCTGGAAAGAAAGTGAATCACCTCTTTCATTGGGAACAAACAACGCAGGGCTGATGTTGCAACTGTGGATATTTCAGCTGAGAAAGTGGAAGCCCCTGGCCTGGCACTGGATTTTAAGAGGGATGGTGGCCTGTCATTAGTTTTTAATCCCTTCAGCATGCTGCGGTCGCTAACAGGTTGTAACACGGATGTCAGTGCCTGCATTTGCAATGCTCATACCCAGGATAATAATTGAACAATTCCTCCTCTTCAGTGCTGTGTTGGCTTCTTACCACCTATGACTTAGCATGGATTCTTGCTTATTTTTTTTTTTTCTTCAGGAAGTGTTGATTGCTGCAAAAATATTCGTCTTAATGGTTGCCATCAGCATCTTATTCTCACTGCTTCCATTTGGATGTTGTTGCCACTTTTCCAGAGGTGATTTCCTCTCTGGAAAAGGCTCTGTGGCTGCTTCTTGTCTGCTTCAGCACTAAATATTATTCTAAATGGTCTTTAGTGGTCATTTATACCGTTGTTACTGTTTTCCTGTTTCACATTGAGCCTGCTTCCACTTAAATCAACTTAAATCCTTTTAGCACAAGTCCTGTTTGAATGAAGGAGCTGAGAAATGTCTGAGAAATCAGATTAAGGGTAGCTGGAATTAATGGTAAATAGTTCTGACACACTTGATTTTGGGGAGCTTTGGACCAATCAGCATTCCAGGGATTTCTTTTTAACCTCCAACTGTGTGATATACTGCATTCTAAATTGTCCAGCTTCTTTTAGATACGGTGTTTTGGGCATGCAGAAGCATCAGTAGCATCCAGTAACAGGCTGGATGAACTCCTGACTTTATAATTTTACACCATTTCATATTAGGTTCTATTTTACCCATGTGTTATTATTATTTTGGTTTTATTTCAACTACTTAAAGGACTGCTTCTTTTTTAGTCTGGCTTCCAGGTCAGCTAAGGAACAGATGATTTTTTTTTGTTTGTTTGTTTGTTTTTGAACACTCAACATCTTTGGAAGTGTTTGGAAGATGTGGATGTGGCACTTGAGGATGGGGTTTATGGGTGAACATGGTGGTGGTGCTGGACTGACTTTTCTAACTTTAATGATTCCATGATTCTGTGATTTTTTTTTTGTCTATTCCATCCTCTCTCACTGATTTGAGGCACAATCCACAGGCAGACAGCAGCTTCACAAATATGAAGTTCCTACTCTTTGTGAAAATATATGGTTGCATGAAAAAGAAAGACAAATTGTTTTCCCAGCTGGGTTCAACTGTATCATTCGACATCAGAGAATCCACATGGAGGAAAATGTGTTAAAAACTCCATAACCACAGTTAGAGCTTCTATCAGAACCTGTCAGAAGCTTTATCAGGTCCAGGGTCATCCAGCCACAATATCCAAAGCCACAGGAAGTGGAATTGCTTTGCTTAGAGTTACCACAACCATCCTTTTCTAAGTGAAAAGCAGAGCTCTCACCTTGGAGCAGCTGTGACCTTCAGCTGTGCTTGGAATGACTTCGTGGAGAACTCCCTGGCTCCACCCTCCTGCTTTTCTCAGGACATTAAGTGTGGGGTAAGGAAGGGAATGAACCTGAGCTGGCATTGCTCAGTCACTGCAGGGATTTGGGATGGGATGATTTGGTGGTGGAGGGACCACCCAGCTCTGGAGGCAGCAGGAGGGATCAGCAGAAGGCAAACCTGAGGAAAAACAGGGCAGGGGAGGATTAACTGGAAGGAGGCAAAGCAAAATTAGCAAGCAGATTTAAGGTGGATTTTAGAGTGTAACTGGGGGTGAGCAACATCTTTGAACCTTCTGTGTTCCTGCCAAGTGTGGGGACAAAGGTCTGCTGGTTGAGGGGATGCTCCCCATCCCTGGAAGTGTCCTAGGTCAGGTTGGACAGGGTTTGGAGTAACCTGGGATAATGAAAGGTGTCCCTGCCTGTGGTCTTTAGGGTCCCTTCCAACCCAAACCATCCTGTGATTCTTTATTTCCCTTTTCTCTCCACCAGCATCAAGCAGGAATTTCTTTTCTTTTGGCATCTTTTTTTATTTGCTTCAGGACACTTAGGACTTCTTGGTGAGCTTTTCTGAGCCTTCCATTATGGATTTGAGACCCCAACCAACAGCACTTCCCTCTCAACAGAACAGGAGGGGGCTGGGGACAGCCAGCTCTGTGTTGGGCTGATAGATCCCCGAGGGATCAGCCAGGTGGGAGTCAGGCTCTTCTCCCAAGGGACAAGTGTCAGGACCAGAGGAAATGGCCTCAAGCTGTACAAGGAGAGGTTTAGATTGGATAAAGATAGGAAAAATTTATTCATGGAAAGGGTTGTCCAGCCCTGGCACAGCTGCCCAGGGCAGTGCTGGAATTCCCATCCCTGCAGGGATTTAAAAGCCATGTGGATGTGGCACTTGGGGACATGTGGCAGTGGTGGCCTTGGCAGTGCTGGGATGGTTGGGCTCAGTGATCTCAGAGGGCTTTTCCAACCTCAGTGATTCCATGACTGTTTTCCTCTGCTTACCTGCAGACCGCAGAGCATTAGGAACAAACGAGACATTGGGAACAAATTGGTCTTCCCTTTAATCTGACATTTCCTCTTGAGTGTTCATTTTTCTCCTCATTCCTGGAGCAGTTTGCTGCTGAGCTCTGATAAGTATCCCATTCCCACTTCTTTTCCAGAGCTCCTGTGCCAGGAGACGTTCCGGCTTGGAACGCGTGTGCTGCCTGCAGGATCACCTACCTGGCAATTATTTGTATTGTTTTGTACCCACTCAGAGCTTTAACCTGCAAGTCCCTTGGGGCACAGCTTCTGTGTTTTGTGTGGTTCACTGAGCAACCACAGAGCTCTTTGCTCCCCTCAGGGCATTACACAAAGTGTTAATAATAAAATCCTAGGAAATCTATCTGGAATTGCAGGCCTGGGGATTTTCTCATTGTCGGGGTTTTTTTTTTGCATTGCTGGGGAATTGCTTTATGCAGTTCCATAAAGCTCATACTTGGTGTAGTGAAAGACAAGTGTGCCTTTAAAACTCAACCAGGTCAAAACCAGGGATGCAGTCATCACCAAAACAATTTAAAAAAAAAAAAGGGAAAGCACCTCTGCTCTGGAGCCAGGCTGGGAGAGCTGGGGGTGCTCACCTGGAGAAGAGAAGGATCCAGGGTGAGCTCAGAGCCCCTTGCAGGGCCTAAAGGGGCTCCAGGAGAGCTGGAGAGGGACTGGGGACAAGGGATGGAGGGACAGGACACAGGGAATGGCTTCCCAGTGCCAGAGGGCAGGGATGGATGGGATATTGGGAAGGAATTGTTCAGGAGGCCCTGGCACGGTGAAGCTGTGGCTGGCCCTGGATCCCTGGAAGTGTCCAAGGCCAGGTTGGATGGGGCTTGGATCAACCTGGGATAGTGGAAGGTGTCCCTGCCCATGACAGGGGGTGGAACTGGATGAGATTTAGGTTCCCTTCTAACCCAGCCCCTTCTGTGATTTTGTGAAAAGCAGAGCAGAAACACAAAAGTCAGCCTTGGAAAGCAGCCCAAAGACAAGAAATCCAAGGATGGGTATGGAGGTGGAAAATGAGGCTCTTTACTCCCAGGAGAGGAATTCCAGGAGAGTGTAAACCCCAGAGCAGGCTGGACAGATACAGATGTGAAACAAGAATAAATCAAATATTTTCACCTTTAATGCTTGGAAGATCAGGACTGGATTGCCCATGGGCAGAAAAGCTGAGATAAGATCCTAACTGTGAGTGTCTCAACATTACAGGATCAGACAATCACAGAAAGATTTGGGTTGGAAGGGTCCTTACAGATGACTGAGTTCCAGCCATGATGTGGCTTTTTGTCAGTTTTGAAGGACAAGACCTCTCCTCTTGGACATTCAAAATTTCCTTTGCCACTGAAGCAGGCCTGGGAAATGTCTGTCCTGTACATGCTGATCTGAGCTGTTCTCTCCTCAAATGACCTCAGGTTAAAGCAGGTGAGTTGTTCTGCAGGTTGGCAGAGCCAGAGTTGTGCCAGGGATGGCAGATTTCACAAAATGACCATGAGGATCCTTTGTCCCAGGTCACAGCAGACGTGCTCTGTCTTGCTCAGGCTGCAGGGCTGGGTGGGACATCCTGGCACTCTCAGGCTCCAGGGATTATCCATAAATTAGTGCCAACTGCTCCATTGCAGGTTTTCCAGCTGCTTTGTGGCTGAAATGTGCTGTTCACTGTCCTGTTCTCAGTGGGGATCACCTCAGTTTGGTGTTTCAGGACAGGATCAGTGGTGGGTGGATCTAAAATCAGAATTTCAGAGTATGCTCATTGTTGACCTGCTGAAGGCTGTAAAATGTGGAGATTTAATCCCAGCCTTTCTCCCCCCTCTTTCCTCAACGCTGTTCCTTCTCTGTACATTCCAAATGCCATATTTTTCCATCCCCATAACCACTCCAAACTGATCATTTATCCTTTTCTTCCCTTTCTTCATCCTCCTTTATGCTTCCTTGGCTCCCCAGCAGAATTCTGCTTCAACCTAATTAGAAACCTTGTCTAATTGCTTTGGCACCTTATTTTTCAGTATTGAAGGGATACTCAGGACACATAACACCTCCTAGGAAGTGTGCAGGAGCCTGGAAGAGCTTCTTACAGTAGGAAGCCTCAGGAATTGGAATTATTTTATTTGCTGCTGAAATAAGAGCAAGATTTTAGGCATTCCCTGAGAACCATTCCCTACTGGCTGTTAGGGGGTGTGTGGATGGAAACCCAAGAATAGGTTCTGTCCTTGTCTCCTCCAGCAGTTTTTTTCATCCTAAATGATGTCATGGTGTTGGTATTGCATCTTGCTCGTGGTTACAGTCATCCTGTCTTTCCTTCCTTCGGTGCTCCCATTGCCAGAGTTAATTTAGAACCAAATTATGAGCCTTTCACCTCCAATTCTGAGATTTACTGTAGTGTTCTCTGTGTAAATACTCACAACTGCTCGTGTTTATGAACAGGGAAAAGCAGCAATGCCTGGAAATCCAAATAAAGTCAGAACTTTTTATGTCTTCTTTAAAACACAGCGTTCACCTTTGCTTTTGTGCTGCCTTGGAGGAGAATCTGTGCCTCCAGGAACTTGGAGGCTGCGAGCACGGAACAATGCAAGTCTCTGCAGAAATGGGGCTATGATAACTTGGCTTTTTTGGCCTACATTTCTCAGTGGTTATTATTTGTTAATTATGTTGTAGAGTGCTCACAAGTGGGCTAATTGCTTCCCCAGAGAGCTTGCAAGGAAATGATGGACAGAACAAGGGCAGGATGTTACACATCTCAGATAGCGAGAGGGTAAGGTAGGACACGGCAGGATGGGTAGGGAAACACTTGGAGCAGCATTTTGAAGCTGAGAGAAGAAGAAGTTGGGTTGATTTTTGGAGGGGAGGATGAGTCCCAGTTGGAATTGATCTGAGGAGCTGATTGTCAGAAGAGTTGTTTAAGGAAGCACCAGAACTGAAGGCAGAAATGAGGAAGAAATGCAAGAATTTATAAAAAAAAAGGCTGCAGAGAGGTTGTACCTGGCTGGGTTGTGCTGTGTGAATCCTTGAAAACCAGGATATGATCCTTATGAACTGTAGGCACACTGCATGAATGGTATTCCTTAAAAATAAATCACATTCCTCAGACAAACTCTTTTCTTCAAACCCTTATAGATGGGAGAGAAGGAAAAAAATGTGCATACAGACCTGCTGTTGTATTTCAAAATTAATTCTCATTCTTGCTGTTTGTGCTTCTGCATCTGTCTTTTAGCCTACACAGGAGGGCCCTGCTGGTATTTATGGTATTTCTGGTCTGTCCTGCCCCAAATTGTGAAGTTCTGATTCATTTCCCTGAGAGCTCTGAGTCCTCCTTCACACCTGCTTGGAGGAAAGGAACCAAGCCTGTCACTAAAAAGTGACAACAAAGTGACACAAGGTATTTCTCAGGGGCTCCTGGGCCACTGCTGGTGCTGAAAAACAGGAAATGGCTGTCCCCTTGCCCAGAGGTCTGAACTGGTTTGGATCCATGGATCAGCCCTCCCACAAATCACCCTCTCGGATCAGAGGCACAGAAGGGGCTCAAGTGTCGATTTTCCTTTTGAGAAGCATTTTCTGAGAGGAAGGGGAAAGGAGCAAAGCTTTGATTTAAATTACCTGCTTCTAACGATCCTGGAAACACTTTATTTGTACACAGATCTGCTTTTCTACATTTATTATTAGAAAAGGGCCAGAAGAAGAGTTTGACATAGGCAGGTGTTGTTTTCAGATTTAGAAGCACGTGTGGTTTCCTCTGGCAGAAGCCAAAGCTGTGATGCTGTGACTGTGCTTGCTCTTGGAATTGCTGCCAGAACTCCTTTCTCTCCTCTGGATGCTTCCAATGGTTTTTATTCCATCCTTTCTCTCAGCATCCCAAATCTTCAGAGCCCTCGTTGATACCTTTGCTTGTATTCACAATCTGGCTGGCCAAGCCCACTTGTTAGTTCTTTTGGAGTTCTGTATCTGTGGAGCGCAGGAAGAAATCCTGAACTCGAGAGTCAGTGAGGGTTTGGTCTCCTGCATCCTTAATAGCAGCTGCCCATTCCACACATGTTACAAAGGGACAATAAAAGGTGCCCAGGGAGTGACAGGACATGTGGAGAAGGCTCCGATTGCTTCTGAGCGCAGCACAGCACCCACAGTACTGGGGACAGGGATGACTGTTTGGACATTTAGAGTCTGGATTCAGGATTAACAAAACAATCTGCATTGATTTGCATCCTGGGCTGATCCAGGGTGTGGGCAGCAGAGGAGGGGAGGGATTCTGCCCCTCTGCCCTGCTCAGGTGAGGCCCCACCTGCAGAGCTGCCTCCAGCCCTGGGCTCCAGCAGCAGAAGGATTTGGAGCTGCTGGAGAGAGTCCAGAGGAGACCACAGAGATGTTCCAAGGGCTGGAGCCCCTCTGCTCTGGAGCCAGGCTGGGAGAGCTGGGGGTGCTCACCTGGAGAGGAGAAGGATCCAGGGAGAGCTCAGAGCCCCTTCCAGGGCCTAAAGGGGCTCCAGGAGAGCTGGAGAGGGACTGGGGACAAGGGATGGAGGGACAGGACACAGGGAATGGCTTCCCACTGCCAGAGGGCAGGGATGGATGGGATATTGGGAAGGAATTGTTCCCTGGGAGGGTGGGCAGGCCCTGGCACAGGGTGCCCAGAGAAGCTGTGGCTGCCCCTGGATCCCTGGAAGTGTCCAAGGCCAGGCTGGACAGGGCTTGGAGCAACCTGGGATAGTGGGAGGTGTCCCTGCCCATGGCAGGGGTGGCACTGGATGAGCTTTAAGGTCATTTCCAACCCAAACCATTCTATGTTTTTTCTCCTGCCCACTCCTTTAAAATACAATATCTGAGACTCCTGGTGATTTGATTCCTCACAGATCTATCACAGAAATGCTGCTGGGTCAGGTCTGTGTTTGGTGTCCCAGCCCCAGGCAGAGGTGAGTGGAATTCCAGGGTTATTTCCATCCTTGTTCATCTGGGACACCTCTGTGAAGGATCTCAAGGCACCTTACAAACACTTTATAAAGCTGATAGCTCTGCTGTGAGTTTCATGCAGTTGATCAGGCATGTTCTGTGCTTTGACAGCCTGTGCCAGAGCTGGAGGGAATATCTTCTCCAGGGTTTCTCACCAGCTGGGAAGGGAACTTGGGAAACGTGACCTTCCCCGTTCTGTGCTCGCTTTGCTGGACTGTACTTCCTCTGTTATTCAAGGTGAGAACACAACAGTTAGAATTGATTTAGGTGCTTTTTGGGAAGATGAAGTCACTGTGTTTGGATCTCTGCATCGTGCCAATAGAGAGATCCTAGGGGAAATCTCTTCCTTTAGTTTTGTTTATATCCAGTCTAAGGCACAGATGTAATTTGCAGGGAAATGCGAAGGAAGAGAGGCTGTGCTGGCCTCAGCAGAGGAGCTGGAGTGGAATGAGATGTCACAGGGATATCTAAGTGTCTCTCAAGATATGAAAAAATATAAAAATCTCTGCCATGTGCTGAGATTTTTAACTCTTTCCTTATGTGCCTTCAGCCTTCTGCACCTCTTGGGAATTATCCCACGGTGTGTATTCCTCCTTAGCCTCAGTTCCTGGATTTTACTCGCTGCCTTTGTTGTGCAAAAACTTAAATAAATTTGGTTTTTTTTCCTGAAAAGTGTAAGAACAGTAGGAGGAAGTGTGTGTATGCCCTGTGGGACACAGTGCTGGGATTCCCAAGCTGCCCTTGGAAGTACAGGTGCTGTGGCCTGACCAGGATCTGCTCAGGACAGCTGGAATGAATCCCCAGGACTATCGTTGCAATCAAGTCCCTGGCCAAGATTTAATCCATTGCACTTTTGCAACCCTGTTGTTTCCTGTTCCTCTGGTGTTTGCAGGCTGGAGGCAAAACCTGGCTGAGTGTCACAGTTTTATTGTGCAGCTCCTGTTTCACTGATGGGATCAGGCTGGGCTCCAGCTCATCCTACACCCCTGGAAAGGGATTGTTTATATCACAAACAAATGACATTTTGCTTACCAGGAGTATTCAGCAAGGGAGATGGGGGCTTTCTGTTTTGTGAATTATAAAAATGAATGAAAATTGTTAAAACTGGCCTCTTGGTGAGGTACAGGATGAGCTTTTGAGAAAAATAAATAATAGAAGGGCAAGACAGGCTGGGAGGATTTGGATGTGTTTTAATAAAATGCAGCACCATGGAATTTAAAACTGAAATAAAAACTGAATCAGCAAATACAATGTAAATGAAAATCAAGCACCTGTAGACTGCTGCAGTGGGGTGAGATGTTATGTGGTGATAAAACCTCATTAGGATGTGGTGCCATATCCAAGGCCAGGCTGGATGGAGCTTGGAGCAGCCTGGGATAGTGGAAGGTGTCCCTGTCCTTGGCAGGGGGTGGAATGGGGTGGGCTTTAAGGTCCCTTCCCACCCAAACCATTCCAGGACTCTGTAATCAGAACAGGGATATCCTGAAGGATGGTAAAACCTCTGTCTTTGGAGGTTTTACCACTAAGAAAATTGGAGCTGGTCTAACACTCACAGTAGTTCTGCTCCAGAGGTCAGTCATTCTATTAATAACCTCCAGATTATTTTAGGCTTAGATTTACTATAATAAAACTCCTTAGCCTTTTGATTGCTAGAGAAACAATCTGCTCTTTTGTAGTTGCAAGTGTAGCAAAAATGGATCTTCATAATTCCATGGAAAAACATTATATTTTTTAAAACTTTTCCTTGTCCCCTTTCCATGAATTACTTCCTAACCTCTCTTCTTCTCCTTGCTGGGTTAGAGGCAGCTGATGGCTCATGTGGAGTGTAGAAGTTAATATCAACTGCAAGACAGCAGCTGATGTTTCAGTATATTCTGGCACAGAATTTATTTTAGCAGGAAAGTACTTCTCTATAGTAATTGGAATTTGTCCTTTTAACAAGTGTCATTCATCCAGGTATTGGACATGCAGGATTTTCATTCCATTTCCCATCAGTGGATTCATTGTTCTATTGGCACTCAGGATAAATAGTAGTAAAATTAAACCTTCCTATGGATATGTGGCAGGTCCTGGTGATGACACCACCATGGCCAACAAAAATAGAAGTTGCAGCTGACCTGAATTTTTACCACTTTTGTCCAGGCTGAGTATCCCTGCTTCTCATCTCGTTGATTAAACCCTTGTTTATTTTAACAGGCTGCCCATGAAGTGGTGGAATCATCATCCCAGGAGGGATTTAAAAGCTGGGTGGATCTGGCACTTGGGGACATGGGCTGGTGGTGGCCTTGGAAGTGCTGGGGAATTTTTGGACTCAATGGTGTGAGAGGGATTTTCCAACCTTAACAATTCTGTGATCACCAGGAGGTGAAATTGTGTCCCTCTTTAGGTTTTTGAAGCATTACAGGACTGAGAGATGCTCCTGGAGCCCAGATCCCACATTTTCCATTCCAAGCAAGGATTAACTCCCCATAACACTTCTCTGGTAGTTGTCTGAGTTGATTTCAGTGGTTGAGACTCCCAGTGGTTGTTGAGGCTTCACAAAGATGCTGATTTCTCCTGCTGGCAAAGTTTTCCTGTGGATAATTCCATGTGCTGCTTGTCCTTTTCCTCATGAGCACTGGGGAAATTGTCTGGTTTTCCCTTTGCATCAGCCATTTCTGTACTGGGAGTCTGTTCTCATCAGCTCTTCACAAGATGCTGTCTGCAATAAACCAATTTTAATCAGGTAAATTAAAAGCATTAGAGCCTCCTGGGTACCTGTTCTGATGCCAGAATTGACTGCAGAACTGGTGGTATGTGGCCTTATTTATGCATGTATTTATTTTAATCCTGCTTAAACTCATCAGGCTACAGGTCTTTGTTCACCCTCTCGCCTGTTTGATCCCAATCCAAATGTTAATGCTCCTACTTAACTTGAAGTTGTCAACTCCTTAAAGCAAGACTCTGTCATCGTGGATGTCTGCAGAGCTCCAGAGTGACTCTTCAGGAATTACCTGCAGCCATTCCTGGGATGGAAAGATACAGGGATGCCCTCAGCTCTTGCCTGTCACGTTTTTGTGCACTGCATGGGGGTCCCACCAACCTCTTGGTGAGGATCTGCAGCAGCAGGAACAGAACAGGATTGTTTTAATCTATTTGTTACAGTTTCTCAGCAAGAAAGTTGGTAAGAAAGGCAGGACAGGGGTGGCTGCATTTTAAAGCTAAGAGTGATCCTGTGTTTTCCATGGAACCCAGGCTCCATGTGCTTCATCCAGCCCACTTTCTGTAATTTAAGTGAGAACCAGCTTTATTCTGCCTTTTTGCTCATCCCTTCTGGACTTTGCCTTTGGTGTCGTTTTTGTGAATCAGGGTTCACAAAATTGTTGTGAATTAGTACCAACAGTACAACAGTAAAATTACTGGCCTTAAGTAATAGTGGTTCCTATGTAGCAGACAGAGATGGTATAAGAGTTTCTTTTATTCCCCTATTTTAAGATTTTAAGTGCTAAAAAGGAAATATTTGCATTCTGAAGAGGAGGGAAACGTCTCTGAATGAGCCCAGGCTGTTTCTGTTGCTCCTGTTGTTGCCAGCACCCTTTGCTTTGCACATGGGTTCTATCTCACTTTTCCTCCTGGGATAACATGCAGGTGCAGTTCATATTTTGAATATTAACTGTAATAATCCCAGTTTTGGGTTGGAAGGGACCTTAAAGCTCATCTCATTCCCACTTCTGCCATGGGCAGGGACACCTTCCTCTAGACCATCAAACCCATTTGATTTCATGAGGTGTCTAAATCCTTCCCACTTTGGGCTTCTTCTCTTGCCAAACTGCTTTCACTGATGTGAATTCCTTTGATAATTGACCATAACCCCCTGTTTTTTCCTTTCACTAAATAACTGAGAGGTGCTCTGAGAGTGGGATGCCCTAGAGGTGCAATCCTGATCCTGCAGGATTCGAGGGAACCAGGATTTCCCTCTGTAAGTTTAGTGTACTCCCTTAATGATTTAATCAGCAAGTGAAGAAAGGCAGAGAAAAACACGGTGGTACAGGGAGTGCTTTATGTCCTTTAGGTTATTTTCCATACATTTCACTAATTACATAAGCAGATGATATTTACAGGAGACTTCTGCCTGTAATTGACCTTCATCTCTTCCTGTGCACTTCCCAACCTCTCCTTGAATTTTCCTATTATTTCCTCTTAGTCATTTCACATTTAACACCATGTTTTGAGCAGTCCTTTTCTTTGGCTTGGGACCATCCTACCAGCTCCCCATTCCCAATTCCTTCTCACTTCATCCCCTCAGCTCATTTTTGTGAGCAGTTTTGGAGCTCATGGCACAGACAAACATATTCCCCAAAGCCCAGTCTCCAGGTTTCTCTCCAGTTACAGCACAATTGCTCTTTCTCTTTTACCTGATCATCAGTTCTCTGGAGCAAGAATATTTCTTTCTGTCTTTCATCTGGTGAAAAATTGTCTTTCAGAAGCTGCAGCAGCACAATCAACTTTTAGGAATATATGCCTTATTTTTCTTTGAAATTTTTCTCTGTGTTGGGTCAAGCAGGGGAGGAGTTGCATAAACTGTGAGGGGTTAGAGAAAACCCCTGGTTAGAGTTCAGCAGTGTTCCCATGGCTACTGGGACAGGTATAGCACGGAAGCAGGAATACCTTGGCATTTAACAGCCCTTCCAGGTGATTTATGGTTTCACATAAGCTTTTCCTAAACCCAGAGGTTTTCTAGGGTTGGCACCTCTTTGCTTGTCTCCATGCCCTGTTAGTTCTGTGCTCAGTGGCCCGTGGTTATTAAAATTCTTATCAATAAAGGAGTTTCTGAGCAAGGTTCTTATTTTCTAAACTCGTACATACCTTTGGAACTCCTCTGCTTAACCAAAGGAACATTTGTTTTTATGCCTAATGTACTTCATGAAAAGAAAGAAATGTGTAGAGTTCAGGTAATATTTGCCTTCAATTACAGTAATTAAGTTGTCAGGAGTTGAAGTCACCAAGGCAATGAGGAAATCCTTTCCTGGTTGGCCAGGGGGTTACGGGTGTTCTGGGCCCAAGTGTGTTTTACACATTGGGGTGGGGAGGGAAACGGGTCTGGTCGAAAACCTGGGAGTCTGTTTGTCCTTTTGCAATCCAGGGTGTCAAAATCCTGCTGTGGGGGGAAGGAAAATGACCCTGTTTGCCTGGGCTTCAGCAGGGGAGGGCCAGGGAAGTGATTGTCCCCCTGTGCTGGCACTGCTGGGACACCTCCAGTGCTGGGGACAGCTCTGGGACCCTCCTGACAAGAGAGACCTGGAGGGGCTGGAGCGTGTCCAGGGCAGGGAACGGAGCTGGGGAAGGGTCTGGAGCACCAGGAGGGGCTGAGGGAGCTGGGAAAGGGGCTCAGCCTGGAGAAAAGGAGGCTCAGGGGGCCCTTCTGGCTCTGCACAACTCCTGACAGGAGGGGACAGCCGGGGGGTCGGGCTCTGCTCCCAGGGAACAGGGACAGGAGGAGAGGGAACAGCTCAGGCTGTGCCAGGGGAGGTTCAGGTTGGACATCAGGAGGAATTTCTCCATGGAAAGAGTTATTAAACATTGTTAGGGGCTGCCCAGGGAGGTTTGGATTCCCCATCTCGGGTGGTGTCCAAGGAAGGGTAGTACATGGCACTCAGTGCTGGGTGACAAGGATGGTCACAGGATGGATTTGGTGGTGTTGGATCTCTTTTCCATCCTAAATGATCCTGTGATGACATGGGATTCTCTACTTGTAAGGTTAGATCTTATTAAAAACAGGTTTAATATAAATGTAGCTCGACCCATTTATCCTGGGAATTCTGTCTTGTTAAACTTCTGCTGCAGCTCCCCTTTCAAATGTAACTGTGTGGAGATGTGTGTGGATACATCCTCTTTTTCCCTGTGTTCCACATCCCTTTTCAGGCTTCTTTGCCAGAACTCAAATAGTTTCAGTTACTTCATAACCCTTCAGGAACACTACAACATATCCCTACAAGAAAAGTCCCTAATTTTGATAAGTGCCCACACAAACATCACAGGAATCTCAAGTGCAGCCTTACTTTCGTTCCACTGGAATAGCTCTCTTGAAAGCAGATGGATGAGGAAATCACCACTCGTAATGCATCACTAATGACACCAATTTTTGCATTCCTGCTCATGGGAGTAAAGGTTATGGGTGCATAAGGATCCAGACCTGGAAAACCTTGCTCACAAACCCTAATAAACCCCACTTCAGCCAGCAAGTTTAACGATGCCCTCAAGAGAGCCAGGTCCCTTATCTGCAGCATCATGCAATAGCTATAAAGCGTAGAGATAAGTGGGGTTTTATCTCCCAGCTCTCTGCTGGCCTTCCCTGAGTATCAGGTTATGGCAGTGAAAGTGGCTGTGAAATCTGACTGCTCTGATTTGGGCAGGCAGCATTCAGGATGTGTGGGCAGAGTGGATGCCATGGATTACCCATCCATGCATTTATGAATGGAAAAACAGGGAATTACCTGACTGGAATCCCCTGATGCAGATTTTGTAGAGGAGATTTTGGTGAGGATTCTACACCATCCTTCCCAGCTTTTCCCATCCAGTGGGGGGTACCTGGTTCTCTGTGGTGTGTACAAAGTTTAAAAAAAAAAACCCAATTAACGAGCTGAGGGAGCTGGGAAGGGGCTCAGCCTGGAGAAAAGGAGACTCAGGAGGGACCTGAGGCACAACTCCTGACAGGAGGGGACAGCCGGGGGGGTCGGGCTCTGCTCCCAGGGAACAGGGACAGGAGGAGAGGGAACAGCCTCAGGCTGGGCCAGGAGAGGCTCAGGTTGGACATCAGCAGGAATTTCTCCCTGGAAAGGGCACTCAGGCACTGGAAGGTGCTGCCCAGGGAGGTTTGGAGTCCCCATCCCTGGAGGTGTCCCAGGAAGGTCTGGACGTGGCACTCAGAGCTCTGGGCTGGGGACAAGGTGGGGATTGGGCACAGGTTGGGCTCGATTGTCTTGGAGCTCTTTTCCAACCTGAATGATTCTGTGATTCTGTGAAAATTTGGGACATTTCCAAGAGTCATTTGCAGCAAAAGGCTGTACCACAAAGACTTTGTTTTGAGTGCTTTGGTATGTATGTGAACAAGCCTTAATTTCAGCTGCCTTTCTGGTTTGTTTCTTTTGTAAATCTCAGACAATTTAACAAATTATACATTTCCATCTTGTGGCATTTGTTGCTTTCTCAGTCAATTCTCTTCATGCCATCCATAACATCCAGCTCCAGAGCTATACTTTGCTTTTAGTTTGATATTTCCTTTCTACAAAGGAGACTCTTCACCTGCAGCTGGAGATGAGCAGCTCTTTATTCCATGTCTGCAGAAACCTTGTAAGATGTAACCTGTGATGTTGTTTGTGCCATCTGATAATGTGTGATCAAATGGAGCCTGTTTAAATAACAACATCTGGGACACCCTGACAGCAGAGCAGCTCCGAAACAAACATTTCCAAAGATCAGATAAGATGGAAGAGATGCCTCAATGCTGGATTGCTCCCTGGATCACAAGTTCCTTGCTGAAGAGTTATTCCAGGCATGGGATTTCCTTTGTGCCACAGGCTAATGGATTGTAGTGGATCATTTTTCATGCTGGTTTATGTCTTGCAGAGACATGTGCTTTGTAAAGTCAGTGTAATGCACTGAGTATGACAGTGGTAGACATGAGTTATGTAGGAGTAGGTAAACTAAGGAACTCAAAACAACTGAAAATTGTCTTGGCTTGTGTTCTCTTGCTGGCTTCCCTCCTTCCACCTCTTTTCCCTAAACCCACAGCATCTTTCACATTAAGGGCTGCCTCGCTTCCACCCAAATCTGCACTTTCACAGTTAATTTTCAAAGCACCACGTTGCTTTTCAGTATTTTCCTTATTAGTGTGCAGAAAAGCAGCATTTTGTTTAAAGCTGTGACTCCTGACTCACTCCTGCTCCTTTGTGTTCCCTTGCAGGGGGATATTGCTGATCCTGACTCCCAGGAAGAGAAGAACAGCTGGCTCTCCAGCCCTGGAGATGGTTCCAATACAGTGAAGAGTGTTCTCACTGTCCAGGAATATTTCGCCCAGCGCATGGCAAAGCTGAAGGGATCCCAGAAGGAAACAGAAACAAAGGTGGAACATTCCAGCCCAGCAGCTGATGAAGCTGTGGAGCCTTCAGAAGAGCTGGAAACCAAAGTCAAAAAGAAAAAGAAGAAGCAGAAGAGAGATGATGAAGCAGAGTGGACAGAGGACTGTGAGAAACCAGGGAAAAAGCCCAAGACAGGGAGCTCGAATGGAAAAGAACTGGATAATCCACTAAAGGAATGTCACAAGAGGAAAAAAAAGAGGAAACATAAAGAAGAAAACGAAGGAGAAAACATCAGTTGTGATGAAAATACAGGCAGTGGAGAAATTTCTGTGGGAATGTCTGAGGGGGAGGAACTCAGCACAGAGGAGCAGGAGGAGAAGCAGAAGAAACGCCACAAGAAGAAGCACAAAAAGCAAAAAGAGGAGACAGGGGAGAGTGGGGAAGGAGCAACCAGAAAGAAAAAGAAGCACTGCAAGAACATTTAACCCTTTCAGGCTCAGGGGTTGAGTCTGTGTTAGAGAGGCTCTGTGTAAACACAGCATCATTCCAGGCTTGGACACTGCTCCAGCTCCAGCTGGGACAGCCTGGATCTAAACTCAGGCTGGATCTAAACTCAGACTGGGTCTAAAATCAGGCTGGATCTAAAATCAGGCTGGATCTAAAATCAGGGTGGATCTAAACCCAGCTCTGCCAAGGGAAAATGGGGCAAACAGGAGCTTCAGTGCCACGTTCAAAGGGGATCCACATGGAGGATTAACACATCAAGACTGTGAAAGGCAGGGAATGACTTTCTGCTGCTTCACACTGACTGTGTTTTTCTCAATCCAGGAAAGAAAAATAAAATAAAATTACCCTAGTACTGCCTTTTTACTTGTGAGAGCCCAGCTCTGCTTCTGGAAGCAGGAGGGGGTTTGCAAAGCTGCCTGTGTTTTCTCATTGATTTTTGCAACGTGGTGTCCAATTCTTACATTCATCTCTTTTTACATATAAAATGACTGTTATTTCTTCCCAAAATGCTTACTCTGATTAAAATTTTGCTCCTGAGTGTCAGCACTGAAGGATGAAATAAAAAGACCTCTCTGTGCCTCCAAACCATTCTCAAACAGTTGTAACTTTGCACCAAAGCTAAAGGAAATGTGTATGAACCTTATCATTTATTAACCATGCCTAAATCTTTGATTTCCAGGAAATACTCAGGAGCTGTTCACAGGTACCTCTGGAATCCAGAAAGCTGCCTTGGATAGAGTCAGGTTTGTTCCTGAAATTTGGAGACCAATAGAACTTGAAAGCACAGTCAGATTGCTATGGCCATTCACACATTGAAAACTTGCAGTTTGGATTTATAACCAGAGCTTGTTTCTCATTGTAAGCCTGGAAATAAGGAATGCTGGAACTGGGCACTGCCACAAGCAGTTTTATGGGAGATCTGAAACACTCAGCGTGACTTTTGGCATTTTAATGTCACTCAGAGCTGTCAGAAGAGATGGGTAAGCCTGGAAGTGGTGGAATGAGAAGAAGGATTCACCATCCTGGTGTCCTGTTCTGATACTTCTTCGGCCACAGCAAACTTGACAGCACAACCCTGAACACCAAGCCAGTTATCCTGGCAGAATCCAGCATCCAAATCCATGAGCTGCTCATTTCATCCAGGCCTGGCTGGGTTTCATCAGTGTAAATCTAAAACATCCCATTGGCTGCTCTGCTGAAGAAAATGGGTACATTTTTATATTGTCTCAGCTCAGCAGAGTTGCTTAACATGGTCTGAGGAACATTGTCAAGATGCAGATGTTAATAGGGAAAAGAATTTCCTTAAGCTGCCTTTATTGTGCAGTGGAGGAAGCACCCAGACCACATGGATAGTTTGGTTGCAGCTCAACTCCTCCTTTTTTAAGATCTCTTGGTTTCCAAAGCACCTTTTTTTTTTTTTCCCTGCCCTCAGGACATGCTCATTCACTGCAGCAAAATGAAGTTTCACTTCTTGTATGGGAGAACAAGATGCCTTTCCCTGGATTTCACATGCCAGGGGCTCTAACCCTTGTTGCATCTCCTTTTCAGGCTGTACAATTATTATTCACCATAATCTGTCTGTCCCTGGCTTCCTTAAATGAAATACCACCAAATACCATCAGTTCTTGTCAAACTGGGAGGAAACTCCATGCTTGAGGTGAAAAAATTATCTTCTCAGTGGAAGAAGACAGTAAAATAATGTTTTATGTTAAACTGATGCATCCCTCCCGATTTCTTGCTCGCCACAAGTCAGATTTTTTATTATTAATTTTGTTATTAGAATCCAAAAGCCTGATTGTTTCCAGTTATTATTTTTTAACTCTTAACCCAACTAAACTTTACAGCCTCTCTGGGATTTCAGTTTAAAAAGGTGCTAGTGAAGGAATAAGGTTTCCTTCTCCAGATACTGCTGGGCTTGTTTGTTTGTTCCCTCTGTGAATTTTCATGTTTCTGTGTGCTGATTCTTGTGGGTGCTTGGCCACATTCCAGTGTCAGTTACAGGAAGAATAAAACCAGCAATAAAGCTTTAAATTTGTGCTGTTGCTCCTGTTAAATTCAGGATACCCAAGACTTAAATCTGGCTCAGATGAAAGTATCAGCTACCAATGGAAGATTCTCCATTTCTGAAATAAATACACGGCACTTTATCCCGGGAAATGTGGAATTTTAATGTGCCCCAAGCTCTGCATGTGGTTGTAGGAGGGGAAAATCATAATAAATAAATAATCATAAATCATAAATTGCTTGGATTTGACAGAGGCAATTTATTTAATTGCTCTGCTCTGTGTTTGTGGTCAGCATTACTCAATGAAAAGCTCTTCTTACCAGATCCTGTCCAGTGACATGGATGATTCGAACAAGAGGAACATGTTTCAGAGTAATAAATTACATATAGATATTTTGGTTTGTTTGTTTCTAGTGGGTTTTGAGTTCGGTTTTAACCCAACTCCGGGTTTGGCAAAAAGGCCTTTTTTAGAAAGCACAAGAAAAAGAATTACGTCAGTGCCCAGATGGTGGAATTAGCAGAATGCGAGCACAAAGGAACGACTCGGTTTCATTTCCGCGAAAATCAGACTTTCAAACTCCGAGGCCTTTTGTTATAAATTCGTCCATTGTACTCACAGAATGAGGTGGCTTCCAGTGAAATTACCTGGACACCAAGGAAAATGAGATTCCCTGCGCTGCCGTCGCTCCCGAACGGCGAACGACGCACGCGCAACAAAGATATTAAAATGTTTTCAGTTTTGGTAACCCCGGGTCAGCAGTGACTGAAGGAAATTTTCCTTTTTGCTTTGGGAACATTCCAACACTGGTTTCTCCTGAGTTGTTCCATTCTTTGCAGGGATAGGGCTGTTCTTGGCTTTGAGGCTCGGAATTTGCTGCGGGATCCACGGCCAGGGAGGTGATTGGCAAGTGCAGTGTTAGAGCAGCAATAACAGAGGTGGAATTGTGCTTGTAAACACCTGCAGGCACCAAACTACCCTGGGAAGTAGAGACTGTGGAAAAATAGTCCTGGTACCGTTGTTGGACCCAAATCTGCGTGAACTTTGGAGTTTTGTCTGACTGTGGAGCTTTCCTTGGAGCCAGGGGTGGGAGATGGCACAGGAGCACCCCAGGTGAGGGCCCAGACATGTGGTAAAGGCAGAATTCCTTGAATTTCCTCCCAGGATGTTCCAGCTCTCATGCTTCACACACAGCCAGCTTAAAGCAGAGGCAGAATTGCAGAACCATGGAATCACTGAGGTTGGAAAACCCCTCTAAAACCATCCAGTCCAACAATTCCCTCAGCACAGCCAAGGCCACCACTGACCCATGTCCCCAAGTGCCCCTTAGTAACTACCAGGGGTTTTAAAGCACAGATGCAAGGCACCATTAAAGATTTCAGAATTTCAGAATGGTTGTGTTTAGGTGAATTTGAGTCCATTGAGATGCAGCTGCTTTGTGACTTTTGTGAATTTAAGGAAGTTCAGGTTGGACATGAGGAGGGATTTCTCCATGGAAGGGGTGCTCAGGCATCAGAAGGGGCTTCCCAGGGCAGTGGAGGAGTCCCCATCCCTGCAGGGATTTCCAAGCCCTGTGGATGTGGCACTGGGGACACGGGTCAGAGGTGGCCTTGGCAGTGCTGGGGAATGGTTGGACTCGATGTTCTCTCAGGGATTTTCCACCCTAAACCCTTCTGTGGCTCCATGAAGCGTTTGGGGACAGCTCAGCATCGTGTCCATGGCTGCAGTTCTCCTTTCAGCTGCCCTGGTGCTCTCTGCCTGCAGCTCCTCAGCTCTCAGCAAGGACAATTAGCTGCATTCATCAGCGTAATTAACCAATTTTCTCCTGTTTAAACACACGAGACCGAAGCTGTTGCAGCATCCACCTTCAAACGGCACAATTTACGTCACGAAACCTCCGGACCTGCCAACACCGAGGGGAGGAAGGAAGCTCCAAGAAGAGAGGGAAACCACACAAAGTATTGGAAACACCGCCCAGCATCACACCTGGCTGGAAAAAAAGATCTGGGAATAGTGTATCCTGCTGGATATGGGGTGAGGATTGTGGCCATCCAAAGCCATCCTTTGCCTAATTCCCCCTCAGTCCCAGGCAGGGACCCCTAGGAAAGGTCAGAGCTCAGAGAACACGGGACAATAACCAAGGCTTTTCTTTCTCTACCTGTTCCATCCCGGGATAAATCAATTTTTTTCTTGGATCAGCAAACTTTTAGTGATGTGGGACTGGGGAATGCAGTACAAATACACAGGTTTGTGGTGGCAGAAGTGGGAATATCGTAAAACAAATTGAAGCTCCCATTTCTCAGCCAAAATCTGCTTCTGAATCACTCAAATACATTTTTCTCTTGTCTTTATCCATCTTTATAAATTTAAAGGTGTGAGAGAGAAACTCTTCTTAGTTCCTTTTAACCTAAAGGCACTAAAATATATATTTTTGTAACCTTAAAACTGCATTTTAAATGTTGTAAGAGCAGAAATTTTCAGCACCATGCTGAAAAATTTAGCATTTGGGGTGGGGGGGGGGAAGTTCTCTGCATTTTCCTGTTTAATGGGAAAGCTCTGGGGTTTTTTACCTAGAAAATAACTGGTCCAGGTGGCAATCCCTGGGGAAAACCTGGTGGAATCAGGGAGGATGGGCGGTGCACAGAGTTGGGAACTGCAGCACTGGGGGAATCTTCTGCTGGGAACCCCCAGCTCTCTCTGCAAAAAACTTCCCTTGGGAGCCAAGAGTTTCATCAATAATTAAGGAAGATGTGAATATTGAGCTAATTTAGGATTTGCACTTTCTCACATATTTTAATGTCCCTGAAGGTTGGTGGGGTGTGAGGTGAGGGAGGGGGGGGGAGTGAAAATAAACTCTCCCTTTGCAGGAGTAAAATTCCAGATGTCAGATCCACCCCCCCAAAAAAAAAAAAAAAAAAAAAGAGAGAAATATTTTTAAAGAGATGGTCCTTCCACGTAGGGTTCAGCCACTCATTTTCTGCCTGGCCCTTGGGAGTTGTTGCCACTGTTCCCCATCCGTGAAAATGGGGGAGAACAAAGCTTGCTTTCCCCCCTTTGTCTGCTCCGTCTATTTTCGCTCGCGGCTTTTCGCCGTAATTTCCCCGTTCCCAAAGCCCTGGGAGAGCTCTGCTGCTTCCTGTGCCCCAGATACAGGTGAAGCCTCGCAGCAGAGCGGGGAAGGTGAGCACACAAGAATAAAAAAAAATAAAAAATAAAAAAATAAAAGGTAATCCCGAGGTTTTTCCAGACTAATTACCCCGAGCCGGTGGCAATTAAGAGGTGGCATTTTCACATGGCCCCAGCCTCCTTTATGTAACGTGGGAGCTTCCAACAGGACAGGTTTGACCAGCATTTTAGGCAGGGTGCAGAATTAAACCCTCCTTACTAATGCCATCAGAATGCCAGGTGCTGCAGCAGAGGGGGAGAAGGGAAAAAGAAAAAAGTGGTTATTAATAATAGTAGCAGTGTTTGCACTTAAAATTCTGTGTGGGGGCCCTGGGAAGGGAGGAAATCCAAAGGAGGAATATTCTGCCGGATTTCTTTGTGCTGTAACCACACGGGAGCCCCAGATCGTGTCTCAGGAGGTGCTGAAAAGCCACGAGTTGACCCCTGTGGTACCTTTGGGAGGTCAAATATTACTCCCAGGATGTGGAGGGAATAATGAGGATCAGGAACACCCAGAGAGGAGCTCCCAGAGCTTCCAGGCTTCGGCAGCAGAGGCAGGAGGTGGGTGCAGGTCCTGTCCTTGCTCAGGGTTTTATCCTCTCCCAAACCTTTCCACCCATCCTGTAAAATGTGGAAACGCAGGGCAAGGTGGAAGCAGTCCTGTAAAAGGGATCAAGTGGAATTCATCCATCGCTTTCCTTTTCCCAGGAAGGGAAATTCTGCTGCTGCTACTAAAAATTACTGGCCTCTGGGGCCTTGACAGAGGCTGTATTTATATTCATGATATCCAGGTCCTGAGCATCCTGAGGGTTAAAAAGTACCAGCGAGACATGCAATATGTTCACCATACCCAAAGTACCACCCTACTCAAAATGAAACCTTGCAATGCCAGGCAGCCTCTTTTTCAGGGCACTTCCACCCTTCCTAAAGGAAACTAAACAAAATTAAGGATGTTCCAGGTTTTCTCCCCAAATTCTCGCTGCCAATCTCCGCAGCAGCTCCAGCCTGCAAAAAATGCACCCGGGAGACCTGTGCAGGGCAGGGTGGAGAGTTTGGCATCCTCCCTCCCTGCCCCATCCCGGCACTCGAAGGCGTGAGACAGGGCTTTGGGAGAGATCTGGAGCTGCTGGGACAGAACAAGCTGTCCCCAGGAGCGTGCCCGGCTCCAAACCCCTGATAAAAGGCAGCTCCTCTGTGTGTGTGTGTGTGTTTGTGTGTGTGAAGGGTTTATAAATCTGTCCCGAGACCAGGAAATCTCCTGCGCCTTTTAGATTTAAGAGAAGTTGCCTTCCTGTTGTATTCCCAGATAACGCAGTTCTGATGGAGCCCACTTGTAAATAGCTTAATAGATTTAATCAGTTCCTTTGGAAAATGTTGTTGCTTCCGCAGGGTTTTAGTTCGGTCCCGGGGAAAAGCTCGGGGAGGGCAGCTGCTGCTTCTTCTGCCAGTGAAGTTGTCAGATTCCAGCTCTCCTGACCCCAAAATCGCTGGAATCAAGAAACCAGAGCCATCTCCCTGCCTGTGCAGAGGGAAGGGAGAGACCAGGAAGCCCAGGCGGATCCTGCCCGGCTCACATTTACATGAGCTCTCTCCATCACTCCTAATCTGACAAGAGTCAATAGGAACACCCAGGCACGTGGGAAACCTGCCCGAGCTCCCCGGCCTGGCATCCGCGCCGGGGTTTTTCCCCCTGCCTTGGGGTCAGATGGGGCAGCCTCGGGCAGCCCCAGGAAACGCCGGCACCTCCCGCACCCCTTCCCGCTGCTTTTCCGGCAGCGAGGAGAGGAAGCCCACCGTCAGTCAAACTGGAGCCGCTGCAGCCCCAAAATCGTAATAGGGTCAAAATCATAAAGGAATCCAACCACCCAATACATTCCCCAGGGCAGGTTGCAGGGATGAGCCGGGAAAGGGCAGCCAGTGGGGGATTTTCGGTGCCATCACCTTCCTGGACATCCTTTGTCCTAGTGAGAGGAATGCTGCCTTGGTGACTTTCCCAGCCCAGTGAACACCCAGCTGGGGTTAGTGGGGAGCACCACTGTGTGGCTTTGGGACTTCCATCCCGCCCAGCCTTTCTGGGACTCCATAAAATGCAGCAGCGAGGAACAGATCCTTTGTCTCCCAGGGTCCAGAGATGGGCGGCGGGGACCGACTGGGGATGTCTCAAGCTCTTTGAGCTGTGCCCAGCCCCATCGCTGCCTTCTTTTCCCCTAAAAGCTCCCTTAGGGGTCCGACTAGGCTGGACAACCCACCAGCAGGTTCGCTGTGTCCCAGTTTCCATCCCATACAAGGGGACCTGGAAATTTGGGGTGAAAACCCACATGGGGTGGGCAAAGCACAGACTGGTCTGGTGGTTAAAGCAGGAGAAGTGGGGAAAAGGTGCCTGTGGGATCCGTGCCTTGATTTCCCTTGGCAAAGAGGGCTCCTGCAGCTTGTCAAAGCCTGGGGAGGGTCCTTTTGCACCCCAGTGGGATCCTCCTTTCGGTGCCATTTTCCTTTTCTTTCCAAGTTTTCAGTGCCTTTATCTCCTCTCTCTTGTTACCCCCCAGCCTTTAAGGTCTGAAGGTCTTTGGGATGCAGGAGGGCAGCGGGGCTGTTTGGGGGCGGGACATCTCCAGCTCTCTCCTCACTCCCTTTCAGCGGGCAAAATAAGGAAAAATAACAATAAAAGAGGGGGAGCGGGGAGCGGGAAGGAGAAAGGGAGGTGTTGGGGTTGCTGCTTCCCCGGGGGGTGCCGGGCAGAGGGAGGGGAGAAGTTTTCTCCCAGCACCATCCCGGCCGGGGCTGAGGAGTTTGCAAACAAGGAGGAGCAGCGAGTCCCTTCGGTGTCATTGGAGGAGGCTTTTTCCAAGGAGCTCATAAATACGGGAGAGGCCGGGCAGGAGGCTGGGACTGCGCGGGGACCCCGAGGGCAGCGCGGCGGGGCGGGGGGGCCGGGGGGCCATGGCTGCGCTGCTCAGCACATTCCCCTGGCCGGAGCGGCTGGAGGGGGACGCGGGCGAGGGGCTGTCCCCAGGGCCACCCCCCCGAGCGTCGCAGGGCGAGAAGGGCTCCGAGAGCCGCATCCGCCGGCCCATGAACGCCTTCATGGTGTGGGCGAAGGACGAGAGGAAGCGGCTGGCGGTGCAGAACCCCGACCTGCACAACGCGGAGCTCAGCAAGATGCTCGGTGAGGAGCGCGGTGGGCGCGGGTTTGGGGGGGCGAGGAGCGGGGGGAGGTCGGGGACCCACCCGGGCATCCCCTGGGGTGCAAACCCTGCCCGGATCCGGTGCCCCGGGGTGAGCACCCGGGCACCCAGCCGCCCATCCAGGTGCAAATCCTGTCGGGATTCAGTGCCCAGGGGCACCCACCGGGGATCCCTGCGGGTGCAGACCTTGTCCGGATTCGGTGCCCATGAGTCCACCAGAGCATTCCCGGGAGTGCAAATCCCGCCCGGATCCACTGGCCCCGGGGAGGCACCCACGCACCCACCCGGGCAGGGGATGCACACCCTGCTCGCATCCAGCGCTCGGGGCTTGGTTCCCAGGCACCCACCGGCGGTCCCTGGAGTGAAAACCCCGTCCGGATTCGGAGCACTGGGGCGGGGATCCAGGCACCCCCCGGCAATTCCTGGGGTGCAAATCCCGTTCGGATCCAGTGCCCCGGGGTGGGCACCATGCACCCACCCACCCGGTCATCCCGGAGTGCAAATCCCATCCAGATCCAGCTCCCCGGACTGGGAATATCAGTGCCACTGGCCATCCCTGGGGGTGCCAGCCCTGCCCAGGTGGGGACCCGGTCTGGCACGGAGCAGGAGGGCACCCCTACACCTACCTGTCCCCTTCTGGGGGGCAAAGCCAGCCCGGGTGCAGCACCCTGGGGCTGCAAAACCTGATGGAGCTCTGCACCCCGGGAGCAGCACCGTGCAGCCACCAACAGGGTGCTCAGCCCAGCATTGTCCAGGTGTGCAGCCACTCCTCAGGGTGCAAAGCCTGATGGTGTCCTGCATCCCGGGGGACAGACACCCTGCCACCCTCTGCTGCAAACCCTGAGGGTGCTGCCCTGCCCCAAATTTGTGTGTCCTGTCCTTGCTGTCCCACTTTGTCCCAATATTACATTAGCGTGTGTGTATTTTTGTTGTACTTTTGGGGCATCACAACCCATTTTGAACACACATTTGTTTCCCACTCCCCATCCACCATTTCTCCCTTTCTCCCAATCCCCATTTTGATGTGAAACCAAGAGGACAAACCAAAATTACCAGCCCAGACAGCCTGAGAAAGAGCTGCCTGAATTGCAACACAGCTTTGCTGCCCAACCTCTTATCCAAAGTTTGTGTTTCCCTGGACAGTTCTGTGGTGTTTTCTTTGGTGGTTTGGGTTTTCTCCTCACTGCTTTGCCATGCAGCATCTCAGCTTATTAGTGTTATTTCTGCTGTCTCAGGCCATGGGAAGGCATCAAAGGCTTTGATCTGTATCCTCATTTCTCCCCCTTACCCTGAGGAGCAGCCTGGGACACCTTCAGTGTGGGATAAAGCCCCCCTTCCCAAAGCTGCTTTTCTGTCCTGTGTCTTGGGGATGTTTTATCTCAAACAGGGAGGAGCGAGGTCACAGAATTAAAGAATCATGGAATGGTTTGAGTTGGAAGGGACTTTATCTAATCCATCCCTCTGCCGTGGGCAGGGACACCCTCCACCATCCAGCTGTCACAGTGCCCAGGTCTCCCTGTGCCCTGGTACAAGTCCTGGCAGGGCACAGGCTGGGGCACCTTAAAGGACACCACGTCCTGACCCTCTGCTCAGGCAGGCATGGCCTCAGCTGTCCCTGCTCCACAGCTGGGCTCTGTCCCAGCCCATGGAGCTGGGAGAGTTCACCTGCCTGCATTTATTTACTAGCCCTAAACCCACCTTGTGTGGAGATTCGGGATGAAGGGAGTCAGAGACCCTACAGCAGCCTCAATTCCTCCCTTCTTCTCCCACCCACGTCCCCCTGCAGGGTTTTCAGATGTGTCCTCTGCGTGTGCCTGGTGGGATCTTGGGAGGCTGTGGGTGCTGAGAGAACGTGTCCTCCGTTTCAGGGAAGTCCTGGAAGGCGCTGAGCCTGTCGCAGAAGCGTCCCTACGTGGAGGAGGCCGAGCGGCTGCGGGTGAAGCACATGCAAGATTACCCCAACTACAAGTACCGGCCCCGTCGGAAGAAGCAGGTCAAGCGCATCGGGAAGAGGGTGGATCCCGGCTTTCTGCTGGGCAGCCTGACACGGGACCAGAACTCTGTGCCGGAAAAGCGGACCTGCAGCCGGGCCGGGGGGGACAAAGAGGGCCCGGGTGAGTACCCCCCCCGCCCGGGGCTGCCGGCTGTGCGGGGGTACCGGGAGGCTCCGGGCAGCGGCAGCAGCACCAGCGTGGACACCTACCCCTACGGGCTGCCCACCCCGCCGGAGATGTCCCCCCTGGACGCCATAGACCCCGAGCAGAGCTTCTTCTCCTCGCCCTGCCCCGAGGAGCATCACCGCTCCCACCTCGCCGGTGCCACCTTCTCCCCGGAGTACGCGGGCGGCTCCCTGCCGTGCGGCCACCACCCGCTCAGCCCCATGCCACAGCCGGCCACCTGCATGATCCCCCCGGCCTCCAGCTGCCCTCCCCTTCCTCCTCCTCCTCCTCCTCCCAGCTACTACACACCCGCCTTCCCCTCCCTGCCCCCTCCCAGCCTCCATGCCCACCTGGGCCAGCTCTCCCCGCCGCCCGACCACCACGGCTTCGACACCTTGGACCAGCTGAGCCAAGCAGAGCTGCTGGGGGAGATGGACCGCAACGAGTTTGACCAGTATCTCAACAACCCCGGCCACGGTGACCACCACGGCGGGGCCTTGGCCAACGGGCAGGTGCCAGCATCCAGCAGCTCCCACAGCTCCGAGAACAGTCTCATCTCCGTCCTGGCCGATGCCACGGCCACCTACTACAATAACTACAGCGTCTCTTAGGAGCCCAGCCGGGGCCGCCTGGACCGGCCGAGGAAGGACCCGACACTGTTCCGAGGCGTTGCTCCCTGGGGACATCGCCCGCGGCCCCTCAGGGTGACCGAGTCCGAACCGCAGGGCCCTGGAGTCTCCTCGGTGTTGTAGGTAAAGGATTTGGGTTGTTGGGTCACCACCGTGCAAAGGCTGGAGTGCTCTGCTCCCACTGTGGCCAGGGGGCACTTCCCGACGCCAAAGCCCTTTTGGCCAAGTCCCTCTTCCAAAGCAGGGATGCTCCTGGGAGCACAGGAAGGCTGCCCTTCATTTTGGGGCATCCCCAGCTCTGCTTTGGAGTCAGGAGTGCGGCAGCAAACATCAGATCTGAATTCCCCCTGGAAGAGGGAAAGGCAGGGATGGGAGAAAGGAAGATTTTGGTGAAGGTCTATGAGCTGGTTTTGGGTTCTGGTGGTGGCGCTGCTGCAGCCAGCCTGACCTGCCTGACCACTCCAACGGGGATTAAAGCCCCCATCCCCTGCCCCAGAGCATGGATTGGGGGCTTCATCCCTCGGGAAACCCCAGAGAGGATGGGACACCAGCCAGGAGAGGGGTAGCCAGCCCCAAGGGCGCTGAGCCCATTCTGGAGTGGGGTAAGACCAGGGCTTGGAAAGGCAGGATCTGGCCAGCATCCACCCCTGGGAGCAGGTCCCAGGATGAACATTTTGGCCAAGACGTGATGATGTAGCAGACACTTTTTTTATCAAACATCCTTTGAAGGGGAAGGCTCCGTGTTTGGAGCCACCGTGCCCAATGCCTCTCCTAACTCTGGCGTTTTATTGCTTGTAATAAAGCTGTACATTGATTTATTCCTCCCATTATTCCTCCCCCCCACCTCGGATTTTGTATTGCTCGAGTTCTCTTCCTTTCCATAAAGATGAAGCTTTATTTTAAATCAGTTATATGACATGATTAATCTTAGTGTTTACTGTATGGCACTTGGTAATGATTAGTTAGTAACGTGGTTATGATTTCCTGGTTCCAGTCCCCAAAATGTATTAATAATAATTGCAAAGAAAACTTAAAAAAAAACACCCCAAAAGTTCACCATTTTTTAAGCTAATACATTCCATCTCTTTTGTGTGACTCTATGCATTTTGAATGAGTGTAGATACGAGTTTGCATAAAATATTTAATTTAAATAAATATGTTTTTATATGATGATTGTTCGATGATTTAAATTGCTGTCGCTATTGACAACAGTTTTCAAAACAGAAACATTTCCCGTGCAAGTGCTATTTTTTTATATTTTTGTTGTTGTCGTTGTTGTTGGTATTTTCAGCCAAATTTTTCTACTTCCATTTTTTTTATAAATAAAACAAAGATCTGTGGTTATCTTTACAAACTGTGGATTGCTTTCTAACAAACAGACTCGGGGCACAATGAGTGCTTACCCTCACTTTTCATGGGGTGTCTCAGGGCACTGTGCTGGCCTCGATCCTGCTTTGGCCATCTCTCAGATATGATCTTTGTAATCCGGTTTTCATATTACAGTGAAGTCAACAGCTTTGCCTTTGGTGTCTTGGTGAGCACAGATGATGTTTCCAATTTATGGAGCCAGTGCCAGTGCCTGGAGCGTGGGTTTTAGTCACATTTAAAGCTCTCTTTTCTTTCACAGTTTGGGCTAATTCACCTTTTAAGTTGTTCCACAGTGTGGGGACCTTGAAAAGAGTCCTTGTTTCAGGTGCAGATTGAGGCAACGAGGCCTCAGAAATGTGTGGGGGTCAAATTTTGGGGAGCCACGTGAAGGTGATGTTGAGTGATGGTCTTCAGGCCTGGCCAGCAAAGAGAAAAGCTTGATCCATGTTGTTGTCCCTGGAAGAACATCACAGCCTGCTCTTGCCAGACATTAAATCAGGCTGTGTCCCTGCTGTCCTGGAGGTTAAGCCACGGACAGAGAATCCCAGAGTTGTTAGGCCAAGGCAGGGTAAACACCTCCCAGAGCAGGGTCCTCCCAGGCTGGGTCCTCCTGCTTGGCCCCAGAAAGTGGAGGAGCATATTTCCTAGTGTACTTCGTGATGCCACCTCTGTGTGGGGGCTGGGAGGGGTCTTCAGATGTCACCCAACCCAATCCAACCCAACCCTGTCCCCAAGGTTGTCTCCCATAAGTGACGTCTCTCATCCACAAAGCCCATGGTCCCAGAAGGTGGAGGTTGTGTGAGTATTTGGGGAGGCACCCTGTCCTGTTCTCCCTCATCCCCCACTTGTAACCCCTGGATTCAGCTCTCCCATCCTGCCTCTTCCTTCTTCCACCTCTCAGGGAATCCCATCTCACCCTTGGCCTTTCGTTTTTAGGGGGAAAGGAATTCCTAGGGGGAAGGGAACACCTTTGGATGTCCTGCCAGCCCCAGGTACTGTGGTGGCTCCCTGACTGGGTGGCTCAGTCCAAACGTGACTCTTCCAAGAGGATTTTGGAGCTGGAGGGAGGGAGGTGCCAGGATCCTGTTTGGCCTCTCTGCCCAGCAGCGTTGACTCACGTGGGACCGTGCCAGGAGCAGGAGTGGGGCTGGAGAAGTCCTGCTTTTCCCTTCTCCATCTCTCCCTGCAATCCCCGTGGTGCCCCAGGCCTGAGATGCAGCTGAGAACAGTCAAACTGCCTCGGGGAGGAGGCTCAGCTGTCCCAGCCCCCCCAGAAACTCAGCTCTGGGTATTGCCACCAGCCTGATCTGGGATGGCACATTCTGACCCTATAGGACCCTTTCTCCAGGACATTGGCTGTTCCTACTGGTCCTTCTCCTTATTCCCATGCCCTGAGCAATGATGGGATCAACTGCACCACCCTATAAGCCTTTTCCCTCCTTGCTTTCATCCCATGCAAGGCTGGTGGAAACAATCTCCTCTCCAAGAGCTCCCAGCAGCTCCCAGAGTCTGATTTCCCCAAGAAAAAGGGGGTTTCTCCACGCACCCCATCCCCAAGGAGCCCGTTGTGCCGGGATGGAGATCCCCGCCAGCCAAGCCTGTCCCCACTTGCTCAAGCCGGAGCCACGTGAGGAGAGGTGGGAGCTTGTCCCTGTGCTCTCTGCACGCCAGGAACAGCTACAGGCCCCAACCGGGAGCCAGGGCCCCCCGAGGGCGTTGGGAGCCGCAGCCAAGGCGAGGTGCGGCTCCCTGGGAGCCACGGCCGGATCCGGGCACACGCCCAGCGCCGGCAGCAGCCGGCTCCCACCTCCAGGACACTGCAGATGAAATTCAGGAGCAGAACCATCCACCCCTTCTCTGGTGGGATGGAAAATGAGATGCTATGGGTCAATCCCCTCTACCCACAGCGATTTTTTGGGATGCAGGGCGCTGCTGCAGGAAGCGGATGGAAAATAAGTGGCTGGCAGAGGTGGGAAGGGGTGGTTTTGCTGGGAAAGTGGACATCCATATGAAAGACTGCTGGCCATCACCATTCACAGATGTTGGGGGGGTCTCCACCCCAAGCAGGACTCATTCTGCATCAGCCCTGGGCATGTTTCTCCTCTCTCCCCATTCCAAATCCAGGAGCCCATGGCTGTCTCTGTGCATGCTGAGGAGTCCTGTGGTTTGTGGCCTGCTGTCCCCAGCCTGGGAACCAGCAGGAAAATTCAATCAGGGCTGCAGGAAGGGATAAAACGGCCTCACACCACGTTTGGGCTCCTGCTCAGGGGTTCCAGCTTGGGTGTGGACAGAGGTATCTCACTGCCATGAGGTGAGCAGGGTGTGAGCCCACTGTCCCCGTGTCTGGTGGCCTTGGCCAGTCCTCAGTGTGGCTGTGCAGGTGGTGCCGGGCATCGGGAGCAGGGATGAGGTCACATTCCCAGATAGCTGGGATTTGGGCTGGCCAGGAGCTGCTGTGTGTGTCACACCCTGGGTGATTTCCTCTGCATCTCTTGAGCAGGTGGTGGCTCCTCTCTGTCCTCTCTCTGCTTGTCCCAGTGCCACTGGGCAGGGGTGGGCCCTGGTGACAGCAGCCACGTGGATGTTCTGTGCCTCAGTTTCCCTGTCTGTAAAACAGATAATTCTTCCTTCCCTCCTGCCCTTTTTCCAACCAGAGCTGGGACATGACCTGTCCCTTCCCCAGAATTTGAACAGGACCCAGCGCTAGTGCTGCCTTTAGCACAAGGGGTCCCTGCCCCATGTGAGGAATCCGGATCCTGCTACGAAATCATCTGGGAGACAACAATTTTCCCTGATTTTTCAAAGCAGAACCAGGTGAGGGAAGTAAAGGCAGAGAAGGAGGTGAGGTGACTGGACTCAGCTCACCCTGCAAATCAGTGGCAGAGCCTAGAGAGACCCTCAACACATCCAACTCTCCCAAATCCACAAATCCCAAATCCCCTTTTGCCCTCTTTCAGCTCACCTTCCCCCTCCATCCTTTTTTTTTTCCCCCACCCCACCCTGACTCCGAACCCTGCTGCACCCCAGGGTGGGGAGGGCAGGATCAGGCCCTCCCTCCCATCTCTCCAGAGGAGGGAATGAGACAAGCTGCTGAGTGGTTTCCTGCCCAGCACTGCCAATGGGAGCTGCTTGGGGTGCCGGGAGCAGGGGAGGATGTATCCGGAGCTGAGTGTTTCCTGGCAGATAAGGCCAACCCCTCCTGCCGGATGTTATGAGTCCAGGTCCTACCTCCACGTTTCAAGAGAAGGGGCCGAGGAAAGGCTTGGATGTTTATGTCAAGGAAAAATAACTTCTCCCTCTGTGTACAATCCTCTGGCTCCCCCAGGGCTACGTGCAGCAGGGAAGATGCTGGGAATAGGAAAACAGGGGCTAGGAGGGTGATGGGGGAGGCTGTGGGAGGGCTGTGGGCAGGCTGGGGTGTCTCCCTGCTCGCTGAATCTGCCTGGGAATGTGGCAAGGCAAAGGCAGGATGGATGGGGAGAAGAGCCTGAGGGTGGGTAGTGCAGCCTCAGCACTGTGGGATCAGGGCCAGCATCAATCCGGGGTCACCTTGGCCGAACCCAGCGTGTCACCCCCACCTGGAGCAGATCCTAATCCAGTTAGGATTTCTCCTCATCCTTCAGGTGAGCCCCTGCAAGGCCAGAGCCAAGGCCAACAGCGTCAGCCCCCACGGCTGGAGGTCAGGGTTATCCTGCCCACCTTGGCCATCCAGGGAGTCAGGGATGCTGGCAGAGGGAGGACAGTGCCAGAGCTGGGTCTGCCAGCCCGGCTGGCTGGGGAGGAGGGGGAAGTTGTGGAGTGGGTATGGAGAGAATGAGGAAAACATGGATTTTCTCCATATTTTTTGCAATGAATAAGTAGAATCCAGTGCTGGCCAGAGCTTCCTCTGGAGGACTGTAGCTGTGCTCTCCTAATGCCCTTCTGGGAACATCCCCAAGGATCAACCTGTGCACTGCCTGAGGGCTGGTACATGTCCAGGGCCACCTCTGGGTGAAGGAAGGAATGTGGAGAGACCTGCACTAGACTTAGACTGGTCAAGAAATGAGGAGAGGGAAGACCACCAGCCCTCAAGTGTTACCATTCCCACTGAAATTACCCCAGATCCCAGCACAGCCATGCCCAGGCCACAAGTCCTGCCCCAGACCCAGGACAGGGGCAGTGAGGACATTCCTGGTGGGGGTTTGGATTTGGCCACCTGGTTTGGATGGATCCAGATATTGAACAGCTTTTCATGGAGAGTTTTCTCTTGGACATCAATAGGGAGAAATCTGAAATTAGACAAAACCTGGCAATCTCCTGTCCAGGGTGATTAACGAGAGCTGAGCTGCCTCCCACTCCCATCTCAACGCAAAAGGGTCCCATTGCACACCCAAGGGGTCCAAGAGAGGACTGGAGGACAACCTGAAAGGAAAGGAGAGAGGGAAAAGCCTGTTCTTCCTCCTCTGAGCTTGATGAACCCATGAGGGCTCCCTCTGACAGCTGAAGGGCATCCAGGGAGCACTGCTGCATTCAGGGAGAATTTTGGGATAAGAAGCCTCGTGCTGGAGCCCTGACCTGTGCCCTCCTCCAGCGTCTCCCACCCCTCTTCCCTCAGCACCCGGAATTCCCCCGTGTCCCATCCAGCCAGGACACCGCACCCCGCCTCAGCCAGCCCGAGATGTTGTTCTTTCCCTTTGATTTCCAGGAGCTCCTACTTGGCCCCCAGAGCTCCACGGCAAACAAAACATCAGAAGGCCAGGCTTGGCGGTGCAGGAAGGAAATCAGCTCATGTGGGGCTGAGTCACGATCCCTCTGCTCCTCCCGGCATCCCAGGGAGCGGGAGTGGGTACCAAGGGATGCCAGGTCCCACCGACCCCTGACCGGCTGGGGCACCAAAAATCCTCATCCACCACACCGTTTTATTTGTTTTGATAAACAGAACACGGCTTGTGGGCTTTTTTTTTCATAAAGTTGGAGTGGGAAAAGCTGGATTTGCTTCCCTGTTGAGGGAAGAGTCTCCACACTGCCCGTTTGGGCCTTGGCCAAAATTCAGGGAGGATGCCAAAAAGCCAAGTTTAAAAGAGGCTCCTCAGCACCCCTGACCTGGGACCAGCTGCTTGATTTTCTCCTCTCAGGGCCAGATTTCTCGTCTAGAGCTTTGCATGGTTGTGATTGACACCACTCAAACATTCCCAAATCTCCCCCTCGTATTTAATGATAAAA
>NC_031770.1:110503812-110576056 GCF_001522545.3 Parus major
AGCATTCCCTGGTCTCCTTTTGCACAGCTCTCAGCACAGCCTGGTGGAACTCTCAGCAGAGTCCGTGTCTGATGTGTCCTGTTAGGGTGGATATCAGGGAAAGGTTCTTCCCCAGAGGTGCTGGCACTGCCCAGGCTCCCCAGGGAATGGGCACAGCCCCAAGGCTGCCAGAGCTCCAGGAGCCTTTGGACAACGCTCCCAGGGATGCCCAGGGTGGGGTTGTTGGGGTGTCTGTGCAGGGACAGGGGCTGGACTTGATCCTTGTGCATCCCTTTCAAATCAGGATCTTTTCTGATTCCATGATTCTCATCCTCTGCAGTGCTGGCCTGGGAGAGCTGTCAGCCTCTGGCTGTGCCTCTGGGGGTTCCAGAGGCTCCAATGACCCTCATGGATGCACCTATGCAGGAAAATGGAGAGATCAGCCCTGAATTCAACTGGTCCATGCTCTCAGCCTCCCAAAAGAAGATGACAACACCCAAACATTGTCCTGGGAATGATCCCTGGCCTTTGCTCACCTTGAACCTTACCTGGGCAGTAGCTGCATCCCTGGCAGTTGATCTGGGCCAAAATCACCCCTAACAATTGGAAGGTCATGGGGAAGCCTCTGACCCTGTTCCTATTCTTTGGTGGGTTCCTCCAGAGTATGGATTTGTCTGCTGGGCTTTTACTGCCTTAGAAAACATTCCCACTTCCCTCCCCCATGCCCAGGAAGATGGAAGATGTGTTGCAGTTGCAGAACCATGTGCTCCAGGATTAGGAAAGGCCAGGCTGGAGCGTGTTTGTGCAACCTCCCTGCTCCTTCCAGGTGCCAGGCATTGCAGGAGAACTGGAGTTGCAGGAGTTCCCAGGATGTGACAGTGCATTGGGAGGCGCTGATCTCGTGGTTACAGGATCACAATGAACTTTTCTGGCCCCTTGGACCACTCTCAGCTCAGGCATATTTGGGTGCATCCACTCAGCATTTAAGTTTTAACAAGGCCTGCCAGGTCCCTTCCCAGTGACTGCAGTGGGCAAGCCTGAATAGTGATTAAAGTTGGGATTTAACTCCCAGGCATGCCCAGCTGTCTCTGGTTTGGAGGTCAGATCCATCCTGGTGCAGTTTTCATCTCAGTTGGTTGGAACATGGTGCCAGTGATGCCATGGCTGTGGGTGTGATCCCTCTCTGGGAAATTCACTTTTAAGTTGAATTGGTGATCTTTGTGGGTCTCTTCAGCTCAGAATATTCTGTGATTCTGTGTTTCTCACAGAAATGCTGAGGTTCTAAGGGACCCCTGGAGATCCCATATGGGATCTGTCACAGATCTTTGTGTAGATGGATGTCTGCCTTGGAGGCAGAAGGATGTGGGACTCTCCTGGAGTTGACTGTCCCTCTCCAAACCAGCATGGCATTCCAAAATGCCTTTTCCTGGTGCCCTGAAGGCCCTTCATTTGGAACAGAACCCACAACTCCACCAGCAACAGTTTGGGTATCTTGGCACCATGGTTCTGTAGAGGATCCACGGAGATCCCAACTCT
Organism: Parus major; assembly: GCF_001522545.3. Lineage (NCBI taxonomy): Eukaryota > Metazoa > Chordata > Aves > Passeriformes > Paridae > Parus > Parus major. The sequence goes on from NC_031770.1 coordinate 110,505,328, forward strand.
CCCAGGATTTCCCCTGCCAGAGCTCCCTCCAATCCAGGCTCCTCTTCCCCTCTTTTACTCAAGGGAAGGAAGTGAAGGGAACCCACAATCCAGAGCTCCCACACCACCTCGCCTGCCTTCCGTTCCCAACCTCCTGAGAAGTCCCAAAAGCCACTCCAAGGGAAGTTCTCCAAGGCACGGGACTCCCCTGCTGGACCAAATGACCCATCAGACCTTCCTGGCTGCTCTTTCCTGCTGCCTTCCCGGGTTCAAAAGGTGATTTAGGATGACATGCTCTGCTCTACATGAACTTGCCAGCTACTGCCAGCCCTTGCCAGCAGCGTGACGAGACACCCCTTCATTGTACATTAATTCCAGCAGGCGTACGGCCCAGCAATCAAAGTGCCTCATTAAACTTTAATTAAATTTCCCAAGTGATTTGCTCCCGGGCGGAGAACCTGAAATGCAAGCCCAAGCAAGTTTGTGTGTGTGTGTGTGTGTGTGTGTGTGTGTCTGGGCTTTTGGGGTGTCTCTTTTTTCCCCAAAGTGTTACCGACACTTCATGGCTGGGGCATGAAATAAATTTTCCAGAGGTGGAAATACAGAGGTGGAAATCCAGTTCAGACTAGGAAGGAAAACCAAACTGAACAGACATTCTGCTCCTGCCACTCCTGCTGAGTGCTGTTCCCCTGGAAGAAGATCCTCCAGGGCCTTCTCCAGGCTGAACAAGTTGAACTTTCCCTGCTGGACTCCTGGAAGCCCAGGAAGATTTTGCACTGCAGTCCCTTTGTAGGATATGGAGAGGAGACAGAGTGGTCAGGAATTAGAATTCACCCTCAGATCAGTTCCCACAATCAAAGCTTGGCAAAAAAACAGAGGGACAAAGGAATTCCAAACTTGTAATGGATGGCAAACAAAACTAGATCTTCTTCTGTCAATGACAAGTCTTAGAATTGAGGGGTGAGGGTTAGAAAGGACCTTAAAGACCATCCAGTTCCACCCCCTGCCATGGGCAGCGACACCTCCCACCATCCCAGGTTGCTCCCAGCCCCATCCAACCTGGACTTGGACACTTCCAGGGATCCAGGGGCAGCCACAGCTTCTCACATGAACCTGAGCCCATCCTCTGCCTTGAAGACCAGTTGGTCTGGTCTGGTCAAAACTCCCTCCAGAGCAAGGTGGCTGAATCTGAACCACCACCAGGAGTGGTCCTTGGGCCGTGCTGACTCCTGACCCACAGCTGGGATCATTTGGGATCATTCCAGCAGACTCAAACCCAAGCCAGGAGTGCAAATGAGCCACATCCCGCATCAAGACACATCCAGGTTCTCTCTGTTATTTCCTGCAAGCTGCAAGTTGATCTCCAGATTCAAATTCCCTGAAGACTCCAGAAGGAGCCAAAGTCAAGGCCTTGTTCAGGGAACTGCACAAAACTGACCCAGTGTGGATTTCCTGGGTGTCTACACCGGGATCCTGCACAAGGTGAAATTTCCCTGTGTTTTTCCTCGGGCTGGAGTGGATGGATGGCAAACAAAAGCGAATACTGGGGCACTTATTCACATCGAAAGAGGCACGAGCACAAAAACCAGTCACCCCCTTGAAACTTGGAGTGAGGTGGGGATTTCCATGTATTGCCTGTGCTTCCAGATCTGCAGATAAGGGTACAGCTGGTCAAACATTTTCCATTGATGATTTCCTTGCAGAAAACATCCTTCTAAAGGAAAAAAAAAAAAAGCTCAGCAACTGAAAGAAAACTTAGAGTTTAGCTTTGTTTCCCTTAAGCACACTTAGAAAGAAAGTGCATTTTGAGCAACTTTTCAGGTTTTTCTCATAGAAAAGGAAAATAGAAGTGATGAGGGGCCAGTCAGGGTGAGATTGTTTGATGTTTTTAAAATTCCAAGATGTGTATTTTTTAAATGTTTTTTGTAGCAATATCCAATTGTTTGATGTTTTTAAAATTCCAAGATGTATATTTTTTAAATGTTTTTTGTAGCAATATCCAAACTTCCCCAAAATGTAAAAAATAGAAAACAGACCTTTTTTTTTTTTTTTTTTTTTTCATGTTCTGTACTTTTTCCTTCCCATTAGCTGAACTTAACAGCTAATATTTGGTGAAGTTAAGCTTCATCCTCATCACCAGATTCTACCAGTTCTAAGACCTATTTAGTTTTAGGGGTCAGAGTAGATGATCTTTGAAGATCCCTGGCAGCCCAGTGATTCTGTAATTTAGTATTAACTGTATTCAGGTGTATAACTGTGAGTAAAAAGAAGATATTTTTCAATTAAATTGATAGATTACTATTCTCAAATAAACAAAGATAAAACTGAAGTAGAGAAGATGATTTTCTCTCTAAAAAAAGATTTTAATAAGTTTTTTCTTTCTGAAAGGGAATTATTCTTTTTTTTTTAATTGAGGAAAGAAAGATGAGGACCTCAACTGGGAGAACAATCAGGATTTTCCAGTGGTTTGTTGCTGATTTTGTCTGTCCCTTCAGTCAAACTGGATAAAGAATTTATAGAATTGGGGAATATTCATAAAATATATGTTTGGAAGCTGAAGGGAAACAGGGATCTGCTTCCTAACTCTGCAGTCTGCCTTATGTTAATGCAGGAGAATAATTAGGAATGGAACCAGATCTCTGCATTTTCATGACTTTGCTCCTGCCAGCGAATCATTCCACACCCTCTGCCAGGTCCCTAAACCCCAGTGAGCTGTGTCTAACCTGTCAGCAGTACTGGGATGATAATTCCTCTCTTAAGGGACCAGGGAACATCCATTATTCCCTGCAAGATCCTAAAGTGAGCACACGCTGTTGTTGCTCTCCTCCAAGGTGACACGAACGAGCTGCAGAGAGCTCGGTGTCTTGAGGGAGAGATGTCTGCAGGAATAGGCTGAGCCTTGAGAGATGAGGCTGTTAGCATGGAAACATTTGTTTAGGAAGGAAGATCCATGGAAAAACATGGCAAAAGCCCAGCCCAGCCCACTGGGGAAGTGTTGGATAAACTGATGTGGTGATTAAGTCCAGCATTCCCTCAATGCCTTTTTGGTGGGGAATATCTGAGACAGCTTAATTACAGGAGGCTGGAGGAGCCTGATGCCCACTGATTTCACTTGGAGGCTCATTCCTGGACTTTCTTTGGGCTGGATGTCCAAAAATGAGTCATGTCCCGGGAATGGGGTTAGGGGGTGAGACCAGGAATTGACTGGGTACGCCTCGTCCTGCCTAGGCATGAAAAATCTTTCAGGGATCCTGTGGGATGAAGAGGAACAGGTTATTGTTGTGCAAAGAGCCTGGCTACCACTCTCCAGCCTTTTGCAATTAGAGGTTCATGGGTGAAAGTGGAGTCTGCAGCCTTTGTGCATTTATACAGGAAAAAACCTGCAGGGCTGAAGTCCCTAAATCCTGAAGCTTTGAACACGTCTCCCAGCAGACAAGGAGCAATATTATTTCTGGGGAACTGAAGCCCAGAGAGCCATCCCCTGCCCCTGATTTGTGCACAGCACTGCTGAATTCCCCTGTAGTGAAAATGGCAGGATAAAACTCAGCACCTGTCTCGTGATCGCGCTCTTTGAGGTCTTTTCCAACCTTAAGGATTCTACAGATTCTGTGAGCACAGAATAAAATGTAGGGTGCTGTTTATCCCACCTAAATTACAAAAACTCAGAGCTTTTTCTCTATTAATTGTCTAAATATTCTAGGGAAGCATGTCCCTGCCTATGGTCTTTATGGTTTCTTCCAACCCAAACCCTTCTATGAATCTATGATTTTACTATGACTATTTCAATAATTGTAATATTAAAGATTTTTGCATGGTGCACCTATGTTTCCTGCTGGGAATCACCCTAGGAAATGCAAGCTCCCAAAATCTGCACAGGAATGCACTGGGTCTGTGCTGGTTTTCCAAGGAAAAAAGCATTTCAATGTCTTTTTTCTCTATCAGATGGGACAGCAGTGCTCCACCACTGGTGCCTTGGGACTCCCTGATTTGCTGGAAGATGAATAACCAAAAAACCCAAGTCAGCTAATTTGATTTGCCTCTAGTCCGAGAGGAGGACTGATGACCTCCAGACATGGCCAGGGTGTTTTATACATCTATTTTAAAATAAGAAAACTTGTTCTTTTGAAAAGCAACCTTCTTTCTTATTCCATTCTTCAGTTTTATTCTCCAGAAGGTGTAAAGGGAAGCAAGAGCTTGGATTTCTCCAGCTGCAGGGTGTTTCCTGCAGTTCAGTAAATCCCAACAACACACAGAGAGTCTGGCAGCTTGTGCCAGGGCTTGACAATCCTCTCTGGGAACACACTTTTCCTAAAATCCAACATAAAACCTCCTTTCTTCCTAATATTTCATCTATCCCTTCCCTCTGGAAGTTTGAAGTCATTCATCCTTGTCCTGTCCCTCCATCCCTTGTCCCCAGTCCCTCTCCAGCTCTCCTGGAGCCCCTTTAGGCCCTGCAAGGGGCTCTGAGCTCTCCCTGGAGCCTTCTCTTCTCCAGGTGAGCACCCCCAGCTCTCCCAGCCTGGCTCCAGAGCAGAGGGGCTCCAGCCCTTGGAACATCTCTGTGGCCTCCTCTGGACTCTCTCCAGCAGATCTGTGTCTCTCCCGTGCTGAGGACCCCAGAACTGGACACAGGTTAACGAGCCTCATCTCAGAGACATCTGCTCATCCTGCCTTTTCTTTGCAGGAACACATCCCACGTTCAGGGAATGAACCAGAAATGTGTTTCTGCTTCTCACTCGCTTCCTTTTTCATCCAAGTTCATCTAAACATTGGCTGCTGGAAGCTTTGAGCTTCTTGTGCCCCAGCTGACTTTGTTCCTCCAGCCGACTTTGTTCTCCCAGCCTCTCACTGGAGATTTCCCTCACTGCAGCAAAGCAGGAAAAGCCTTTGTGCTCTCTAAGTATGAAATAATTTAGGGTGGCTTAGAACTCCCATGTAATCAAAGCCATGCACTGTGGTTACAGACATGAACCTCAGGATTTCTGTTAAAAAACCTTCTAAGCAGGGACAATTTCTAGGCTTGTAGAGGGAATATCCAAGCAAGTCCTGTCAGAGCCCTCCAACCCCCAATTTTCATTGCTTCTGCCCCCCCAGAGCTTCTCTCACTCCCAGGACCACACACCCCCATTGCCCCCTCCGCTGCTCCCTGTGTTTGTGGGGCTGTGTGAGAGCAAGAGCTGCCTCAGGATTTATTTTCAACTACTGATACTCCTGTTACAGGAGAGGAAGTGCAGTGCCAGAGGGAGAGCCCAGAAGGCAGTTTCTGAATTTACCACCAAAAAAATGCACCCCCAGAAACTCCTCAGGAACTCACAAAGTCCTCAAGGCTGTGCTTTCCATCCTTGTTTCTTAAACTGAAATTATTTTTTTTTAGTTGCCATCTCCACAACTCCTCTCAAAAAGAAAAGAGTCGTGGAAGTACATCCTGGCTCCTCTGCAGGACTTTGGACTGTCATTAGCATCTCATGCATTATTCAGTGAGCTGATTATGAATGAATCAGCATAGATCCCTCCCCTTGGAAAGCTGAGAAAAGCTGCAGCTCTGTCAGAATGCCCCATGGCCCTTCCTGACCCAGCTGGCTGCAAAGGGAGATGTAATTTCTTAGTGACGTTTAATTAAAATTTAATTAATTTGTGAAGAAGCAGTGGATGTCCTGAATAGATTTTTATTTCAAAGGGAATGCTTGAGAATTGGTGCCCTGATCCTGTGTAGTGCTGGGAAAGTACTGAATGGACACTTTTTTATGAGGATTGGGAGATCAGTGGGGCCAGAAGCACCTGGAGGAGGGCTGGGATGTTTTATCCATGACTAAATTTGTGTTATTTGTAAAATAAATAAGGGATGAATGATTAAGATAATTATCTTCTGATTAGGAACATCAGCAAGAAGCAAAGATTCCCTTCAAATTATAAAGCCTGGGATAAATTCCACCTAAACCCAGCAACCCAGGAGCAATTACCACAGTGAAATCCAGCTGCTTTTCCCTTTTCCTCTTTCCTCCCTCTCAAAATTCACCCTGTGACAGTTTCCTCAGCCTGAGAGCTGATCCCGTATCGAATGTGCTGAATGGATAAAATCTGCAGCAGCAACAAGTTGTCTGTGAGATTAATTTGTCTCTGGAATCAACATTATGCAAACAGGACCCACCCTAATTTGTGTGAACAGGCTGTGTATGTTATCTTATGATTAAACAGCTTTGTAAGCATCAAAATATCTCATCTGGCTTCCCTGAGCAGGGCCTGATCCAGGACAGGCTGCTACCTTCCCTTCAGCTCTCCTCTGCACCCCCAGCATGATCCTTAGGGCTTAGAAGGTCCCAGCAGGTTTTTTTAGGGAGAGGAACCAACTCTGGGTCAAATTATAAATTAGTGAATTATAAATAAATTATATATAAATAAATAAATAAATAAATATTTAGGGAGAGGAACCAACACTGGGTCAAATTATAAATTAGTGAATTATAAATAAATTATAAATAAATAAATAAATATTTAGGGAGAGGAACCAACACTGGGTCAAATTATAAATTAGTGAATTATAAATAAATTATAAATAAATAAATTTTATTTCTCAGGAGCCCTAAAAGCCCTAAAAGTGGGCAAAGGTTTAACCCAGCATCAGCACAACCCCCTGTTACCTCTCTTCGTCCATGCCATGGTCATGAACCACCTCCCAAACGTGGGTGGGGTGGGAAGAAAACCAGAATATTGTGCAAAATTCCACAATTCCCTCTTTTCTCTCCATTCAGTGCAGGAGATGTTTTCTCACCCAAGTGTTGTGTGTAAATCTTTTGAATTGATCGATGGAGTGTCACTGCTTCCTCTCATCACTTGTTCTCCTTCTCCATGGAGGCACAAGGGAAAAGGGAATCCCCCTCACCTTTCTCTTAGGTTGGATCTGATTCCTGCCTTACATGCATCAGTTCAAACAAGAAAAATACTCAAAATACCAAGAAGATGGATATGAAAGAGTCCAAGAGGAGGAGAATCCTTATTACACCTTCTGGAGTGCCATGGGGTGTGACAGAACAACATCAGCGTGTCTTAGATGGCTTTTCTCCTTTTTATGGGAGGCTTTGGTGCATGTGGGACACATCCAGAATACTGTGCCTGGTCAGAGACTTCCCAGTTTTGTGCTTTTCCACAAGGAGGGGATGGACAAACTCTCAGAAAGTCAGGATGTTTTCATTTATTTGTTTGTTTGTTTATACTGACATGTTTATGAAGATAAAGAGCAGGATTTGGAAGCAGAAGCTGAGGGATCTGGGTTTGTTCAGCCATGGGAGGGTATAGAGAAAGTAGAGACAGATTTTCCTTGGATGTCCAGAGTGAAAACTGACTCTAACAGCAAGAACATAAATCCCAGTTAGACATTAGGGGATTGAAGGTGGGGGAAATCCATTGTAAAGAGAATAAAAAATGGGAGGGGTGACCCAGAGATGCTGGTGGGGGTCTCCATCCTTGGAGATAAAATATTGCTGAGTATGACTCTGAGCAATGTAACTTCAAATTTGCACCTAACTTTGAACTGGGTTTTGGATCAGACACCTCCTGAGGTTCCTTCTGATCCTCACTGCTCTGTGATTCTGTGAGGAGCCTGGACACGGCTCCAGCTGCAGCTGCCCAGCCCTGGCGGTCAGGAAAGCTCTGAGGAAGCTCCCACCAGGCTCCATGGTCAGAGGTGATGTCCCCAGCACCACAGGGAGCCGAGCTGGGGCACACCCCGGGCTGTGAAGCTGCTCTGTTATCTCATAGGCAAACAAGGGAAGTGTGGTTTTGGGATTATTCCTTGGCAGCGAGTGCAGGAGAGAAGGAATCAAACTGATGATGGTTTAAAAGGAGCCTAGCAATGCAGATACTTCAAAGCACAGGAGGACTGAGTGGGTTCAGTCTGAAGCCATAACAGATGAAAACTGAGGCTCTTAGAGGGGGAAGCCCTCAGGATACTCTTATCTAAGATATTCTTATTCAACAACCCACAAACCAACATAAATAAACCCTTTATTGCAATATCTAGAAATCAAACGGCACCTTTTCCATTCTTTGGGACTTCATCCACCTGCCATGGTTTGGACATGTCCATCCTGCCAAGTTCAGCCTTCAAAACAGGGTGGACCTGTGCTGACTCCTGATCCACACCTGGGATTTGTTCCCAGGAGTGGTGCAAGGTCATGCTGAAATGCTGCCAGGGATTTGATGCTGGGTTTAGAGGCAGCCAAAGTTCCCAGTGACTCAAGTCAGCAGTCAGGTTATCCCAGCACAGGTACACTTCAGGGCTAATTCATTCCTTAAAATTACCAGTGCATTCCTGATGATCCTCAGGGGACTCCACTACTGGAAGGGAGTAGAAAACGCTCCACTAAGAAATATCCCAGCTCTCATTAAAGAGTTGGGACCACTTCAGTGGAGAGTCAGAGCTGGGCAAGGTGGTGACATTCATCCAGAACCAGGGGTGGAGGCTCAGCAGATCTTTGGAAGAGAAAAGGTACAAAGGCAAGCCTTGTTCTCTGTGAAGAATCCATCTGCACTGGGATTTGCAGCAGTGGCATAGCCAGGCTCCTGCAAACCCCACCCAGTAGAGCCAATTTATCTCCATGGATAGACTGTAATGCCCAACATGAATATAATAATCAGCATCAAGTGAGGGGTTCAATTCTGGATTTATTTTAATGATGTAAAGCCACAGTAGCTCCTTCATCTTTAATCTGATCAGATCAATGCTACTGTGATGGAGAATCTGTGTCCAGACCTGATGCCCAAGAATGTCTGTAAGTCCAAAGCAATATAAGATACAAGTAAGATCAATAGCAATATTTTTTACTGCCATACAGGGGACTGAAGTCTCAGGGGTTCTATTTAATTTTTCATTTCTGACACAGTGTAAATGTACTCTGAAAAGGCTGGGACAAGGAAAGGAGCTGAATAAAACCCAAGACCTGAGTGCAAAGCTGAAGTTAAAGAGCCAGTTTTACCCAGGAGCAAATCCTCCCAGAGCTCTGGGAAGTGTGTGAAGTGTGTGTTGAGTAGAGCCCCTTGCTGCACAAACCACAGGCACTCAGAGGTGTGCAGGGGCCGTGGGCAGGACCCCTCCAGCTCAGCACCACGGGGATGTTTTCCCTGCCACTCTCAGATCCCTGCTTGGCAGGGCACAGGTGGATGTTGACATCCCTGTTACAACACAGGGAAGCTCTTCACAGCTCACTGGGAGGTAGGGTGAGGGCAGGATTTCATACCAGTCACAGCGGTGTGAGCACACCGGCAACCCCACCAGACTCGTTCTGCCAGGCTGTGCTCCCAGACACTTCACCCAGAGCATGACTGCTCCTGCTGTCCCCAGCAACCACAGCTCCAACAAACCCTTCCCTCCTGGGCTTATCCCAGCCTGGGGCCACCCTCAGCCTGCCATGGAACTTTCCTGCCCGTATTTGCACCTCCTCTCTGAAACAACATTGAATGGTTTGGGGTTGGGACACGAGGAAACAGTCTTAAGCTGCACCAGGGGATGTTCAGGTTGGACATCAGGAATTTCTTCACAGAAATGGTGATTGGGCATTGGAATGGGCTGCCCTGGGAGGTGGTGGACTCACCATCCCTGCAGGTGTTTAAGGAAAGACTGGATGTGGCACTCAGTGCCATGATCTGTTTGACAAGGCGGTGTTTGGTCACAGGTGGAACTCAACGAAATCAAAGGTGTTTTCCAGCCTAGTTAATTCTGTGATTCTGGGTTGGAAGGAGCCTTCAAGGCCATCCCATTCCAAACCCCTGGCAATTGGCATTCACCCAGTACGGCCTGGATTTTGGGCTAAGCACCCCAAACTCTTTATGTAACACCTCTCTGGAGGCATCTTTCCTGTCTGCTCTCCTGTCCCTTTATAGGACTTTTGGATTTGGGTTCTTTTCCCTTTGAACTGAAGATTGATGAGACGGGAGGCGAGTATTTTCTCTCGTTCGTTCTCAGTTGTTTATTTTTTCTTATCAGCATTACAAGGTACAAGGAGCTATGTGCACTATGATAGTAAAGGGGTAAAATGGCTAACAAAGATCTTCTTCAAGGTCTTTTATATGTCCATTTACCCAATTAACAAATGCCAACTAAGTTATTTTTATTAGTGACCCAATGACCCAACACCTTTGTGCTGCACTGCGGCATTTTCTACCCAATCACCTACTACTACCCAAAAACCTCTAGGAAAGAACATGAAGAAGAAAGAAGAAGGACAAGAGACAACACCCTAAATCCTCCATCTTGTCCCCTGCTCTCTAAACTACCTTAAACTCTAAACCTCAACCCATTCACCCAGTGATTCAAGAAACTTTCTAATCTACACATTTATACTTTTCTTATTTAACTTTAGCATTTGTTCTCATGTATCACCATGAAAACATGCCCATGAATTTCATATTATATGAAATTCGGTGTTTCTTTGAATTCTAAAACTAAGTATTAAAAACAAGGGCATACACACTGTATCTCAGACTCCAACACTCTCCTACTTCACCTCGGGAGATGAAGGGCAAACAGCTCATGCTGGAGCACACAAGATCAGTCCTACATTTCCTTGAGGAGATTTACATCTTCCTCACTGCTGTTGTAGAGGACAGCACTGAAGATCCCAAATCTGGTTGCAGTGGCACCTTTTGTGCTTGGGAGGAGTCTCCAGGCTCTGCAAGAGGTTTTTGGGAAGCCAAAGCAAAGATCTGGAGCCCTGTTAGAAAATTAGTAACTCCTACTATTGGCTACTTCCAGGGAAAAAGAAAATAAATTCATTCCTGAAGGTGAAAGAAAAGTGAAAGGGAAGAGAAAAAAAAAAAGAAGGAGAAAGTGCCTGGGAAGAGCAGAGTGAAGTAGCTGGGAGAGTGGATTTTGAATCCCAAAAGGACAGGTTTCATCCTGTAGCACTGTCATGTTAACGAGTTTTAAGGCATTTCCCTTTTCAGCAAAGCCAGGAGAAATCCAAGCCACTTTCCCTGGAGGTGTCAAGTCCCACAGTTGTGATTAAATCTCTAAATTTCATCCCCTGCAAGTTTTTCCAGATCTGGGTGGTGGGTAGGGAAGGGACCTCCACTTTGCACACAGTGTCATTTCCCTGGGGAAGCGTTCCTGCCCTGATTCACATCCCCTCTGGCACTTGAGGGCCTGACCAGAGTCAGATTTCCTTTTCCTCAAGGTTCTCCACCCTCTCCATCATGTTCCTGGCTTTCCTTTAGTCTCCAGCTTTTTCTGCTCTCTGAATTAGCAAAGTGATGCTGGGAAGAACAGTCAGGGACAAGCACTGGGTTAACTGGTCTGTGAAAGCTGTTTGACCACAATCCCAGGTCTGGCCCAAACTGCTACCAAAGCCCATCGCTGATCCCAGACTGGAACCATTCACTTCATTTTGGAGGAAGTTTAATGCTGTGGGCATTGCCAGCCCTGACAGCTGTCATCAGGACCAGAAAATTACTCCAAGCACTGATTGGTTTCCTGGTAGAGATGTCACCTTCCTGTCATGTATCAGTTTTACATCCTAAAGATCAAGGTATGAAAATGCTGGAGTGAGCAAATCCTGGTTTTTATCACCCATCCCATCTAAACCAGAAAATCTGTAGTGGTTTTATCTGAATTCTGAGATTATTACCTCTCCCTTCCCAGCCTCCTGTGGTCATTTGTGAGACAATCCCAGAGAACACAGGACACACTCCAGCATTCCCCAAAGGTGTCTTCAACTCCCACATCTCTGGTTAACCCTGGCTGCTGATCAGGTGAGAAAAAATAAGAGTTTGTGCCCCAGGTTTAGAGGACTTCCTAAAGCATTCTCAGTCTGTGGCACAGCCAAGAGAGCACCGGGGCTTTAAACTTTCTGCTCATCATTTTCATCACAATATTTCAGATGTTAAAGTGTTCAAACAAGCAGCTCCTGGATGAGTGGGAGAGGTGTCCCCATGTAGGACATGATAGGCCAGATCTTCAGTGTAAGATTTAAGGAAGTTGCATTATTCCTCAGAACACAGAGATTTCCACATTTCTCCCACCTCCCCTGTAAGGCCCGAGTTTTCCCCAGCAAATATTCTCCCTGAGAAGGATCTCCATCTACTCTGTAAATACCTACAGTTTGGTTGGGTGAATTCAGGCTGATGCAGCTGAAATTGTGGAAAAAATCAAACCACAAAAAGCTCTGCTTTGCAGAAATTCCCTCTGAGCTGAAGGCAAGGCCCCAGAGTGGAAGTGTTGGGTTATGGCTAAAGCAATTAGCCAAAGCAGCTGATTCCTGCTGGGAAATTGTGTCACCTGAGGGGAATGGGAGATACCAAGCTGGCACATGGCTGTATTTGAGTGTAGCTACAGATTAGGGGTGATCTAATTCTAGGGGTGATAATGAGGCCTTCCAGTACCTGAAGGGAGCCTACAGGAAAGACAGAGAGGGAATTTTTTACAAGAGCATGGAGTGACAGGACAAGGAAGAAAGGCTTCAAACTGCCAGAGGGCAGGGTTAGATGGGATATCAGGAAGAAATTCTTCCCTGGGAGGGTGGGGAGGCCCTGGCACAGGGTGCCCAGAGAAGCTGTGGCTGCCCCTGGATCCCTGGAATGTCCAAGGCCGGCCTGGATGGGGCTTGGACCAGCCTGGGATAGTGGAAGGTGTCCCTGCCCATGGCAGGGATTTGGAAAGAGATGAACTTTAAGATCCCTTCCAACCCAAACCATTCCATGAATCTGTGGCTCCACAAGATGAGAAGTGAGTGCTGGAAGGCACAAGGGCCAGGCAAGGCCCTTTAAAGGCCGGTGACGTGGAGGGCGGGGGCGTGGAAGTTGCATCATTAATCAAGTCCCTAATGCTCTTAGTGCTAATCCATTAATGCCTCGGCATATAAAGCAGTTACTTCTCTCTCAGACCAATTTTGGGTCCAAAGGGATTAGGACTGAAGGTCTCTCATCTCCTGTGTTCGTGTTGTGCAACACACCCAGGGCTCCTTGCATCTGCTGCACCTTGGAAGGTGAAAAAATGCACTCCTGAAACTGCATAACCCATTGCAGGTTATTCATCTGTGGCAAGGGCAGAGATTTATCCTCAGCCCAGCAAGGCTCAGCTGGCTCCCAGCAGCAATGTGAGATCCTGATCTCAGAGCCCAGCACACTGAGAGGGTGCTCAGGGATGTCACCCTGTGCTTCTGCTGCTCGTTTCCCAGCACCAAGAGATGGAGCCCTGAGGAGATGACAGACACTGTGCTCCAGAGGAGCCCAGACAAGCCTGGAAAAGCTCCAGCTCTCCTTCAGGCTCACCCAGAAGAGCTGTTGCTGATGGAGGGTTCTGCTCAGACCACTGTGGGGAGCCTGGGGTTGGTTTTAAAGAGGGGCCCAGGCAGGAGGTGAGGTCTGAAAGATGCTCGAGCATCCCACAGCTGTCTCTTACATCTGTGATGGACCCAAGCAAGGTAATGGCACTGTCCTGCCAGTCAAACCTCCACACAATCAGTGTTTTGAGACCAGTGCTTTTGGCCTCTTACTCCTGACCTGACACAGGACATCCCAACAATCCCACCCTGTGCCTCAGAGCATTGTCCAAACACTCCTGCAGCTCTGGCAGCCGTGGGGCCCTGGCCATTCCCTGTTCAATGCCCAACCACCCTTCTTTCACTGGCCCACACAGCTTCATGCATTTATACAGCCGCATTTCAGGACAAAACACGGTTTTCAGGCTTGTTTGGTTTTCAGGTGTTTCTATTTTTATAAAATTCCAGAGAAAATGAAGAGCTTTCTCAAGTGACCCTGCGAGGGTGAAGCAGGTGAGGAAAGAGATTTGGCAAAGGAGTAACTTCAGTCTCAATGGCAAAGAGGAGTCTGCCTGCAGCTGCATTTCTCAAGTTTCTTGACTCCCTTCAAGCAGTTCTGTAGAACAGAACCAGAGAATGGTCTGGGTTGGGAGGGACCTTTAAAGTTCATCCAGTCCAACCCCTGCAATAAACAGACACATCTTCAACTAGATCAGGACAGTCTTGGTAACACCCAGGCTTTTAGACCTCCTAAAAGTTGGTCACCCACCATTGGGATCACCTGAGCAATGCAGTCCTTAAGTGCAGTCTGCCTAAAATTAAATAATAAATCCAATAAATTAAATAATAAATGCAATACAATTCTGATGCTTCACCATACACACATTGAGAATTTAATTTTCTCTGGAAGTTATTTTGGTAGAGAGCAGAAACTGATAACATTCACAGGGAGGTCTAGGCTCGTTCTCTCTCCCTGGGCAGCACAATCACCTCTTGATAAATGCCTCTGGGAGGCTGGGACTGAGGTCCTTTCACTACATGGGGAGAAAGTGAGGCCCTGCTCAGAAGAGGAAAACACAGGAGGAGGTTAAACATCTCCTGGAAATGAGGTGCTGGCTCATATTCCTATGGGGACAGGGACTAAGTGATTCCCCCAAAATAACCCCAGTTGTACTGCACTCAGCTTTTCTGAGTGAGACCCACCAGCCTCGGTAATTTCACTGTTAAGTGTAAAACCTTCCATTAATGGATTGGAAACAGGTGCTAATATTATCCAAATGTAAGGACAGGTTTATGGGAGTCAGAGGGATTTGGTTCTCCCTGTCTGGCAGTCAGCAAATGTCTCCTGTCTTCTGCTAAATTTCTTCTCGAGGGGCAGGAGGTGTTTAGTAGGGGAGGAGAGGGCTAGGAAAGGAGAGCCCTGGGGTTTGTTGCATGACCTGCTGCTGTGTCACTGGATGTTTGGGCTCAAGACCTTACAGAACTCTTTATCTGGGGAGGAAATGGGGTCAGAACAGCCACTGTGGTGAGGAGCTGGGACCTCCAGCTTTAATTTATTAAAAAGGCTGGAATCTGGGTTAATAGTTATCCACCCTGGTGCTTTCTCTCCCCTGTAGACTTTACTGGGGTTCAGCCTTGAATTTGAGCAGTGGTCCCAGCAGGAGTTTTTCCAAGCCTAACACATTTTCCAAAATGTCTTTTCCCTCCTGCATTCTCTCTTAACACTTAATAAAAACTCCTCAGCCACCTTCGTGGGTGAGTCTACTTTCATTAATGCCTTGAATTTACATGGAGATTTACAGGTAAAATAGTCCAGGGAGGCTGCCAAAGCACATTAATTATAATAAACAATTAATTATTGAGACAGTCTCAGAGGAGAAAAGCGCTGGAAATCCCACTCAGAGCAACTCTGTGTAATCTCCTTTTGGAAAAAACCCCAGTCAACCACGGCAGCGTGAGGTCAAGCTGATCATGTGCGGCTTTAGGTGATGAAGCCATAGCATGGGGTAAAGCTGGAGAGATTCCCCCTGTTCTGATGATAAACAGCCACCAATCCCTCGGCAGATTTAACATGACACCTGCCCAGAGTTACAGCCTGCATGTGTGGAATCCTCACACATGGCTGAAATCAGCTCCCTTTATTGAGTCTTGGAGGGGATGGGGTGAGGAAGGAGGTGGGAGCACAACAAAGCAAGGGAGAATCTTTTTACACCACAGCTCTTGTGGTCTTATCTTTTGGGATGTTATTTTGGGCCAGTCACGCAGAATTTTATATTTTTTCTGTGGTTACAACTATTGAATAATTGCAAGCAGCCTCTGGTCTGTCATCAGTGAGGCAAGAGTCACTTGCAGGGGTAATTCAGAGCTGGCTGAGCCTTCCCTGTTTCACCCTAGAAGAAACAGAAGCACCTGCATGTAGGTAAGAATTTCTGGGGCTTTTTATTTACAGCCACACCTCATTTAGGATTATGGGATTCATCGAATAAACTCAAACACTGAACTGATTATGCTTCTACTGCATGTCTTTTGCATATGGTGATGTTCCTCCTGGATGAGTTGTGGTCAACAGGGTCTGGAAAATGGTTCCACTCCTTCTAAAGGAAGGATTCCAGGAGTGTCTGTCTTGTCCTGGAAGGAATAGTACCGTTTATTACATGGCTTGGAGCAACCTGGGGTAGTGGAAGGTGTCCCTGACCATAGCAGGGGGTGAAATGAGATGAGCTTTAAGGTCCTTCCCAATCCAGACTCTTCCAGGATTCTGTGATAGTTGTTCTGTGCTACAGCCAGTTTACACTCCAGGATGCAGAAAGATTCTGGAAAGTCCTGTATGACTGAGCACGGTGAGAGGATGCACCCATCCCATGTAATTCCTGCTGTCCATTCCAGAGGTCAGTATCTGAGCTAAAATCCCAAATTTCCCATATTCCCTGGAGAGATGAAGTCATTCTTGAGGGTGAGTCATGGAATCATAGAATATCCTGAGTTGGATCATTGATGCAACCCCTGGCCCTGCACAGACACCCCAACAATCCCACCCTGTGCATCCCTGGGAGTGTTGTCCAAACACTCCTGGAGCTCTGGCAGCCTTGGGGCTGTGACTGTTCCCTGGGGAGCCTGGGCAGTGCCCAAGTGGGGAAGAAGCCTAAGAAAACACAAGAGTTTTGCCATCAAAACTCATCAAAACGGAGGCATCATCTGGGGTGAAGGTGTTGAGCTTGGCATTAGGACATTTGGGATCCTCATCTGGCCTTACTGTGGGGAAGAATACCAGAATCTGAAGATGCCTCTTCTCCCACTGAAAGGATGAAAACAATGAAGGAAAAAAAACACTCACCCTCACCTCTCCAGGGTTGTGATTTTTGTCGTTCCTTATAACTTATAATACAATTTAAGAGTCCCTGAAGAAATATATGAAACTTTTTCTTGGGTACTGAATTTTTCTTTTTGCCATCCAAGGGAGTTTTTCAGGTTGGGAGAGGCTTTTGCATTGACTTAATCTGATTTAATTATTGCATATCAGAGACTGGAGACTTAAAACATGGGCTTGGTGATTAGAGAAGGCAAGAAAGCTTTTCCCTGTGCTCCAGCTCTTGGCTGGGATACATGTGGACAGAGGAGGAGGGGGCACTGGGTCAGGCTGGGTGAGCAGCAGAGACCACGCTGCTCACAGAGATGCAAAACTCCATCACCAAACCTGCACAGGGAACCAGAGAAAAAACAACTTTAAGACCTCATTAGTTAATCATCGTCACTGCAGATGGTGCCCAGCTGTAAGCTCCTTTCTGCTCATCCTAATCCCATTCCAAGCAGCTCCCCTTGGCAGAGGAGCCCGTTTGGCTTTGTCATCTGGAGAAGTGGAGGAGCACGGGAGCGCCTGGCAGTGGGGAGAGCTGCGGGAAGGGGAGAGATGTAAAGTTTTAGGAAGGGAGGTGGGGGCCCATCTCCCTGTGCAGGCAGGGACTGAGCAGAAACATCCCACCCTTCACTCACAGGGCTGAGGAGCAGGAACCAGAGGAATTCTCTGCTTGGCTTTGATTTGATTTGATCTCCGCTGTCAGTGCTCGAGGAAGGCCTGACCCGGGATGGATTATTGACCTGAGCAAAGCTATGTACCTGGATTACCTTCGCTGTGGTGAGTGGAACCTGCCTCTCTCTGCCCCTCTCTGAGCTTTTAAAGCAACACTGGGAAAAGGAGTGACAAGGGAGGTGCTGGAGGACTGGTGTTAGTACTAATTGCCTTTTTTTCAGCAACTCCTTTTTGGTTTGCTTCTTACTAGGAAATTGAGATGTTGTTGGTTACATGGAGAAATGGGTGCCTGTGATAAACAGGAATTCTTCTTACATGGAAAGGTTCTGATGGGAACAAGCCATAGCTGGTGGCTGTTCTTTGCTCTGTTGAGCAACACAGATGTTATCCCTGGAAAGCCTCCAAGGGCTGTGTTTGTGTTTTCCTGGGAGGCTTTGCAGTGGGCTCTGGGTCCATCCTTTTTCAGGCATTTCCCAGGTCTCCTTTCTGACCAGAGCTGGATTCTGGTTTTCCTGATGTAACTTGCTGTGGCCACTTAAAGTCTCTGCTGCTATTTATGGGCAGAAGGAGATTGAGTGGATCAATCCCATAAGAAGATCCATGCTCCTGTGCACGAACAGGGGACTCCTGTACGTTTTAAGCAGTGCTGCCCAGGCAGGGAGCCTGGTTTGCTCCAGGCCCTGATGGGAGAGATGTCACTGTCACCACAACCCCAGCTGGAGTCTAAACCAGAATTCTTGCTCTGATTTTCTCTGTAAGAACTGAATAACCACAAGGCCTTCTTTTTTCCCTTTTTATTTTCTTGGCAGCCCCTCAGTCTCTCTAAGCACAAGCTGAAAGGGGGGGGGCTTATGTTTTTTTGGCTAATGTGAGTCTCAGGTCATTAACCCTTGACAGTTCTTTAATGAATTACTATTTAAAAATGGATTGATTTCTTGGGCTGAAGAGAGTTTCATACTGTTGGGCACACAAGGATCATTTAGATCATCAAATGTGATCATTTGAATAGAAAATAGCATTGAATTTCATCCTGGAGCTCCTTTGCTTTCTGATCTTTTCACATTGTGTTGAGAAAGTCATGGCAGGACCACAAAAACTGAATTAATACAGAAGGGAAGGTGAGAACTGATTTAAATTCCCCGGGATGCCACAGCTCAGCATCCCACTGAGCCTTTGAAGAGAAGAACCTGGCAATCCACTGTTGCCTCTGCTGAAAACCCAGCTGGTTCCAGCTGCCTGTTATGGAAGGATCTTTTCTGGTGGCCATACCCCTCATCTGGGAATTTCTGAGCCTCTGTGACTCTTCAAGGGTTTGGATCAAGATTTGTATTTGCTTTTGAACATCTGAAACTCCAGTAGGTTCCTGGCCTGGCTGCAATCACTATGAACTATTGGTTGTGCTGGTGATTGATTTCTCTTTATCTTCCACATCTTCTGCTCCCCCAAATGGCTCCTTACAGCAACTGAGGGCACAAGATAAAGTTTTCATCTCTTGCTGCTTTTTTGGTTTTGGGTTTTTACTCCCCTGCTTCACTGGATCTCTCTTGGCTCTCCTTTGGAACTTCAATAAGTCTTTTTTCTCCTCTCTTTTCATTGATTTCCCTGTAATTATGGCTGTTTTCTTACTTTGATTTGAAGAAACACAAAGCATTGGCCAAGAGGTGAGTTCTATTGCTATCAGTTGCTACAAATAATTTATCCCCGTTAATTTAGAAGAGGGACAAACTGCACATTTAAGTATAAAATGACATTTATAGGGCTTAGATGGTTTATATATATTTAAAATATTTTTTTGGGAGATAAACAATGCATCTTTTAATCTCTTCCCTTCACAGTGTGACTCTTTCCCCCGTGCCAAAAAACAAAACAATCTCTTTTTCCCCACTCAGTCTAGTTTTAAATAACCTGTGGGAAGGGGCTTCTGCTCCTTCATTTGAAGATTATTCCAATCTAAATGACCTCACTTGCCCTTTTCTCAGTTTTATCCCATCACATCTATTTTTACCCTCTTGCTCTACATTAAGCTGTTCCTCTGCACGCCTGGGAAGAGGAAGAATTAGAGCCTTAACGTTTTGACCACTTAGAGAATAAAAAATACAGGAGAAAGTTGAGATCCAGGTGCCTGGCTGCTGCCAGAAATGTTGTTCCAGAAAGGACTTGATTCCATCTTTCTGTGCAGTGCCTCCTCTCCTCAGCTTATCTCAGTCTCCCAGTCATTCCTCACTGTTCACTTCCAAGGGCTGTGAGCTCTCAACAATGGAGATCCTACTTCTTCCTTGGCTCTTGGCTCCCTCCTGCCTGCCAGCTCCTGAATTTTCCCTTGGGCCTTAGTTGGCGGAGCAGTGTATATTTAGTTCTTTCAACATTTTGTTTTCTCCCTCCTTCATCTCACCAACCCCTCAATCACTCTGCTGATTTTCTCCAAAACCTCCCAAAATTGGCAGCATCCTGCAGGCTTGTGGTTGTGCAGTGCTACCCTCAGTCTTCCTCCTCCTGCAGGGCATGGAAGACGAGTTTGTTGCCTGATTTTTTTTTGGTGTTTCTGCTGACGTTGGTGCCCTGGATGGCATGAGAAGGATCCTGTGTGTGTGCTTAAGGGCTTAGAGGAAGAGGTGGGCTCTGGAGAAGGGAGAGAAAATCCTCCCAAGGGTTTCCAGCTCACCTGCAAACAGTGGAATTGTGTCAGATATTTGGTTTGTGTCTCTCTCTTTAATGCAGAAATGTAAATCAAAATACCGGGGTCAAACAGACAAAGGTTGTGTCCTATTGCTGTCCCAACAGCCAGGCAAGTGGTACTGGGCAGGTTACTTGATCCATCAGAAATTAATTTTCCCTTCAGCATTTGTTTGTGTCTTCTGTCTCATGCTCTGAGAAACTGTGGATACCCAATCCTCGAGGTGTGCAAGGCCAGGTTGGGCAGGGCTTGGATCAATGTGGGATAGTGAAGGTGTCCTGCCCATGGCAGGGGGTGGAACTGGATGATCTTTAAGGTCTCTTCCAACCCAAACCATTCTGACTCTATGATCTGAAGAGGAGGCTCAGGGGGCACCTCATTACTCCTCCAACTCCCTGACAGGAGGCTGCAGTCAATGGGATCAGTTTCTCCTACATGACTGCACTGAGGGGACCAGAGGAAATGGTCTTAAGCTGAGACAGGAGATACTGAAATTAGATATCAGAGAAAATATTTTCACAGTTTGGGTGGTCAGGCATTGAAAGGGGCTGTCTAGGGAGGTGTTTAAGGCATCACCATCACTGAGATGTTTAAGAGTCATCTGAACCT
This sequence comes from Parus major, assembly GCF_001522545.3. Taxonomy (NCBI): domain Eukaryota; kingdom Metazoa; phylum Chordata; class Aves; order Passeriformes; family Paridae; genus Parus; species Parus major. The sequence continues at coordinate 110,525,867 of NC_031770.1, forward strand.
GGCACTGGCTGATGTGGTTTAGTGGTTTAGGGGTCACAGTGACGGTGCTGGGCTGATTGTTGGACTGGATGACCTTGAAGATCTTCCAGCCCTGATGATTCTACGATTCCATGATCCAGTGATGGCAATGCAGCACGACCTGGATGTCAGCCAGCAGAGGGAGGCTGGCTCATGATGTGGCACCCAGAGAGCAGAGGTGACTTTGTGTGCTCATGCCTGATCACAGCAAGTCTGTTCCTGCCAGCAGGCCTGGGCCTGTGCTGCCTGGCTGTGTCTGTGTCCCAACGTGTGTATTCCCCATCCAGCCTCGGAGCACTGCTGGAATCCATCAGACCAATAAATCTGTAGAAATTATACCTGCTTGCTCAACAGACCTGATGCTCATCCCAGAACCACGTTGTGCCAGTTCTACTCTTTAAACAAACATGGGTTTTTGGATTTTTTTACCCAGGTGCAGCCAGTAAAGCTGTCAGAATTAGAAGAGGAGTCTTTGCTGCCTGATGGAATCATGTGTACAGGTGCCAGTTAACCTCCAGTTTCTGTGCAGGGTTGAACTGGGTAGCTCTGGGAGTGACAGGAGAGGAGACCCTGCCTCAGAGCCCAGAGAGCAGTAATAAAAATAACCTGCAAAGCTGTAAACTGGGGAAGGGGCTGGAGCACCAGGAGAGGCTGAGGGAGCTGGGAAAGGGGCTCAGCCTGGAGAAAAGGAGGCTCAGGGGGCCCTTCTGGCTCTGCACAACTCCCTGACAGGAGGGGACAGCCAGGGAACAGGGACAGGAGGAGAGGGAACAGCCTCAGGCTGTGCCAGGAGAGGTTCAGATTGGAGAACAGGAACAATTTCTTCCACCAACAGGGTTGTCTAACCCTGGCACAGCTGCCCAGGGCAGTGCTGGAGTCCCCATCCCTGCAGGGACTTAAAAATCCTTGTGGTCTTGGCACTTGGGGACGTGGGTCAGTGGTGGCCTTGGCAGTGCTGGGGGAATGGTTGGACCTGATGGTATTTGAGGGCTTTTCCAACCTAAACGATTCTGTGACCTAAATGTAGAATATTTGATCAAGAGTTACTAGGAAGAAACACATTTGCAGCAACTTTTGGTACTAAAACTGCACCTAGGAATAATGAGGCCACTACAGCTGCTTCAATAAGTTACAACAGTCTGGTGGAACTTTTTGTCCTACTTCTGGGAACATTCCCAGCTGCATCAAAGTTTGTTTGAAGTTGTCCCATACCAACTGCTCCCAGGTTTCTCTTGCATTTCACATTCTTTCTGCATTAGCTGACCAGACTTATTCACCAGGTGTCATCCTCGATTCTTGACTGCACAAGCCAATCTCGTGTCACTGAGATGTGGCCATGAGGCCTGGCAGGGAGGGAGTTCTGACTTGCCCTCCACGAACACCTCAGCCAGCCCACGAGCGCATTTGGCAGGTGCCCTTGCCATTAAAGTTCAGGCAAAGTGAAAACTGAAGTCAGAAAAACGTGGCCCTTGGCCAACCCATGGAAAAAAAATGGGCACAGATAATCCCAGGTATTTTTTGCAGTACTTTTCCAGACCTATTCCCATACTGCTGGCGATTCACTCACCCATTTCAACACACTGTCACTTCAACCTTCCTCAAAAGCATGCAAAGCCTCTCAAATAACCTTGCTATTCCTTATCACATCTGCCTTTGAGTGAGAGACAGGACAAATGGAGCAGCGTTCCCATCTGAATCCAGGTCAGGATCAGATATCAGCTGGGAAATGGTGGAGTTGAGGAGCTGAGTGATCACTGCAGTGTTATATAAGCTTTGCTGTAACTCCGACTGTTTTAGAAGATCTGCGGTTTTGGGATGAGTGTGAGGCCAGGGAAAGGAGGTGAATGGCAGCAAAGACTGTAGCTCTCCCTAAACCTTCACTTGCTGCCCATTCCTGTAGTATGAAAACAGCTCCTGATCTGTGGATTGAGAGGTGGGAGCTGGATTGGTCAACCCTTGGAGTCCTCAGGACAGGCAGGAGCAAGAAAGATCTTCAGATCAGCTGAGCATGGTAAGGGCAAAAGGTGAAAACATGGAAAAAAGGAGGAGGTTAAGCACTGGAAGAGGCTGCCCAGGGAGGTGGTGGAGTCCCCAACCCTGGAAATGTTCAATAAACAACTGGATGTGACACTCAGTGCTGTGGTCTCCTTGGTGAGATGGTGTTTGGTGACAGGTTGGACTCGATGATCTTGGAGAAGTCTTTTCCAACCTAAATGATTTTGGGATTCTGTGACTGCAGAAGTGAAGAATTTTATCGGCAGGATCTTGTGTAATATTGTGAAAATTGATAGAAGTTTGTGTAGGCTAAGGCCACTCAGTGTTTTACAGGAAGGGATGGCAGGAGGTTTAGGAGCAAGGAATCTGTAAGAATTGGGATGGGAATGTTTGGTGTGAAGGAGATGAAGGTGTTGAACATGACACGGAGGTTGTGAGCTTGGGTGCTGCATGAGTGCAGGTTATTCCAGCAGGGAGGGAGGAGCTGTGGTGGGAGATAAGGTGTTCTTTTAACTGTGATAAAAGGCTGCCTTTTAAAGGTATTTCATGGAGAATCCCTCTCTGGAGGCATTCCAAACGCACCTGGATGAGTTCCTGTGTCACCTGCTCCAGGTGACCCTGCCCTGGTGCTGTGGTTGGACTGGAACACCTCCTGAGGTCCCTTCCAACCCAGATTATTCCGTGATTCTGTGAAAAGTGTTGACAGAACCACCTCTGGGAAAGCTCAGGGAGGAAAGGAGAGACCCAGCAGGGGAGGGTTGCACCTGACACCATGAATATCAAGGCTGATGTCACCAGCTGACATCACAGGGATCACCATGACAGCAGAGAGGGAATGGGGATGAGGAAGAAGCACCAGGAGGTTCAGATCCTACCCTGGGGTGAAGGCAGCAGAGCAGACCAAGTCTCAAAAACACGGTGTCCATTGCTATGGAGGAAAACTGGATTTCAACTGCAGCCAACGTGGAGGAGGAGCAGGAAGTGACATTTTTAGCTGTTTTGGTTTTAAATCACAAGTTTAAATGTAGAATCTTTTACAGACCCCAAACCTTGTCTCAATATGACATTTCTATTCTTTTTCACACATTCTTTCAAATGCTTTGAAAGAGTAATTAAGGTGAAGAAAAACTATTAATTTAATTTAATTTTTTTTTATTGCTTCCCACCCGTACCATTCCATGAGTTGAGACACCGTATCCTTCTGGTGGCTCTCAAGGAGAGCTGGAGTGATGTTCTCAGCTAGAATCATTACAGACACCCACATCCAGCCTCAAGCATCCCATCCAGTAGGATTTATTTGTCTCACATTATCCAGGAGCTGGCTGATCCTTGTCCCAGCTCCCTGGCTGTGCACCATCTCCCTGACCCTGCTTAGGGCTGAGCAGTTGTGGGGCCACCTGACTGACCCCACCAGGACACTTTGTTCTCCCAGAAGGGCCCTAAAACATCTGGGAAGGAGCGTTTGTGTCAGAAATACACCCCATTGTCCCACAGCTGGCAGTGGAGGGGAAGCATTGTCCCTTCTGCTCCTGCACAGTGCCCAAACACAGCAGGTGTTCAATCCCAGGAGATCCCGTCAGCTCTTGCTGGCTCATCTGATCAGAGAGTCTGGGATTCAATAGATGGGGGAAATTAAGAACAGTTTAATTGTGCTGAAAGTCTAGGCAAGCAAAAATCACAGAAAACACCAAATTTAGACTTTGGCCAGGGTGCCAGTATTAGCAATGCTGCTGTGCATGAGAGGTCAGAGTTTTGCTGACATGAACTAAAATCAAGGATAAGTAAGAACTGGAAGGATATAAATCTTGGGGGTAGAGAAAAAGTAGCAGAAAAAGAAGGACGAATAATAAATTAATAAGGAGGACAATTCAAAACTGGCCGAGTTATTGAACAACTTAAAAAAAAAATCTCCTGAAGAAGAAAACTATAAGAGAGTGATTTGGACAGGATTTGAAGTGAGGAAGGAAGTCACTATAAAAAAATGTAAAGAACAAATGGAGGAATCCTTGAAAAAAAATGGAAAGAACACAGATCAGCTTTGCTGATCTCAACAAGTTTGATATTAGAGAATTAAGTGAGTAACCAACTCTGTCACTTCCCAAAGGCAGCTGATGTGAGCTGGGATGAATAAAGGAGAAAAAACTGGGATAATATCCCTGATAATTTTTTTTCCTCCTACTACTCAAAGCCAAAAGGAGTGACTCCAGGTGAGACATTGTGTCTTCTAATACAATGGAGCAAGTGTTGAGACCCAAATAAGAGCGCAGCTGTGTGGCAGAAGAATTCCAAACAAAAGGCCAGATCAACACATGATTCCAGAGAAATTTGACTGTTTCTACTGTTTATCAGATTTTACACAGTGCTGGATTTGGCTTGGAAAATTATTTGAAAGCGTTTTAGAAAGAGACATTGTTGGATGAATAAATGAGGTCCATGGATTCGGTAACACACATTGAAAAAGTGAGAGAGAAAGGATATACGTGATGGAATGTGGAGAAACTGATTTGATTTAATATGTTTTAAAATAACTTTTTTAAGAGTGTAAAAGGCACATTAATGAAAATCAAAATTGATAACCATTTGGAAGGAGCTGAGGGTATAAGAAAGGAAAGAGAAATACAAAGGGGCCTGGAAATGTTAACAATGGTCAGAAAAAATTAGATCTGTATGGAGGAAAAAAAGCCAATGTTTCATTCAAAGGTTTAATAATCTCAGGTAAATGTCTTATTGGAAATGGAAAATAAGGAAATGATGGTGGTGTAAAGGAAATTGACTTGTGCCTTATGGAGATGGAAACACTGGGATGCAAATGGTTGTTGGATATCTGGAGAACCACATGCTGAGCTCTGGAGGTCTGAGCAATAAAATGCCTGTGTATTTCAAAGGTTGTCTGTTGTCCTGAGGAAGGACTGGAGTGTTTTTTTGTGGAAACTAAAAAGAAACCCTTCCAACCCATGCAGTTTCTGGAACCTGTGGTAAGTTCCTTCTCCTGATGTACAGCCTTGAGCTGCCAGGCCAGATCCAGCTGCAGACTGAAACCTCTCCAAAGCTTGTGGGGGTTCTCTTCATTCAGCAATCAGCTTCTGGGTGGCAATTTTTAGGCACAGCTTGCCTCAGGTCCTGGGTTTTGTGCATATTCCTGGTTCTTCAGCTTCTCACTCCAATCACCTGCTTTGCTTCCCTGGATGTTGAATTTTCTCGGCCTCTTCCATCATTCCTTGTTAGAGAGAGGAATTCCCTGTTACAGAGGAGCTCACCAGCACAGGAGACCACAGGTGCTTCTCTATAAACTCCTTGTGTGCCTCAGCTTCCCCCTCTGAGCTGGAAACAGCCCTGGGATGAGAGGTGGGAGGCACAGGGTGGCTGTGATCATGGAATCAAGGGACACCCCCACCAGACAGTCTCCACAGGGGGGCAAAAGAACTGCTGACATCTGCCCAGCCCATTCCTGATCCTTGTGATGCACATGTGGTTTTGGGATCCTGTTCCTTTCAGGTGATTAATTGTACAGTTTTAGGTTTGAGTTGGGCAGGCTGCTCCAGTTTTGCCATGCTCTCTCCTCTGTCTGATGTGATGAATAGAATCATGGAATCACAGAATCTCCGGAGATGGAAGGGTGAGATGGAATCAGAGATCATTGTTCCAGTTCCTAGCCTTGCCCAGGACACCTCAACAATGCCATCCTGTGCCTGAAATCGCTGCCCAAATGTTCCTGGAGCTCTGGCAGCCTTGGGGCTGTTCCAGTGCCCAACCACTCTCTTGGGACAGAACCTTTTCCTGATATCCAACCTAAACCTCACCCTGACACCGTTCCAACCATTCCCTCAGGTCCTGTCTCTCATTATCACAGAAAAGAGAAATAGCACCTCTGTTTATCAATTTCCTGATACAAACATGCAGAGCAAGTTGGGCATCAAACTTCACCTCAGAAGGAAATACTAAGTTACCTTCCCCAACATTGCCAAAAATGTGAATAAAGGGCGGTGCAGATTACCTGTAGCAACATCACTGGGGAATGCCTGGCTTCAGCACCAGAAATACCCTCTGAAACAAAAGCTTTGTCCCTGATCCTAGAGGTGTTTCTGCCCTGTTGCTGGAGATAAACAATGCAGACCCTGAAACACCCAGATGTGGCTGTTGCTGTGGGATCCTCTCACGGTGTCACAGCCAAATGGGCTGCCCAGGGAGGTGTTGGAGTTCCTGGAGGTGTCCCAGGAATGACAGGACCTGGTGCTCAGTGCTCTGGGCTGGGTGACAAGGTCGGGATCAGCCACAGGTTGGACCTGATGGTCTTTGAGTTCTTTTCCAATTCAACCATTCTCTGAGTGTTGTTGTTTCAACAGACCACAGCTGGGTGTTGAACAGCAAGTGGCAGAACTGGCTTCTCTGCCTCTAGTTTATTAAACCCTTATTTTCATTTCAGGAAAGACAAATCCTACATTCCTTTGGGTAAATAAAGCAGTCCTCTCCGTTAGGTCTGCTCTGGTGGGAGAGTGTTTTAATCTCACAGAGGACTGTGCTTATCAGCACCCTGGGGGAGATGTTACAGCGTGATTGAATAGAGGGACTCTGAGATGGGGACAACAGGGTGTGTGGGAAGGGGTAACAAACAGGAATCACGGTGTCCCTGTCCCTGCTCATCAAAAATCACAAGAGTCATTGAGGTTGGAGAATCCCCCTAAGAGCATCTAGTCCAACCCTGAACCCAGGACTGTCACTAAGCCATGGCCCCACACATCTGTGTGTCTCCTGAACATTTTGAGGGGTGGTTACTCCACTATTTCCACAGGCAGCCTAAGCAGAAGGCAAAACTCTGCACTGAGGAGTTTGAACCAAGCCTTAGTTTAGAGCCAGTCTTGGTAAGGTCTGTCCTGTCTGAGGTCCTGATCCTGGAACCAAATCTCTAGGGCTCAGAACTAGCCTCTGAACTGATACCAGGAGTTTGGTCTTCAGCTTCATGAATATTTATCTGCATGGTGAGGGCACCTCTTGCCAAAGGAATAACCACAGAATGGTTTGGGTTGGAAGGGACCTGAAACACCATCTCATTCCAAAACCCAACCTCTAAAGCCTCTCCTGTACTTTATTGCATGTGGAAGGTGCTCAGTTTCATGATTTAAACCCATGGAAAATGATGTATCAACTGTAGAGACCTTGTAACAGAATAAATGCTTTAAAAATAAGAAAATTAATTTAAATTTTTTTAAATTTTAAAAATTTAAAAATAGGATCATTATTAAAAATAATGCTTTAAAAATCAGCATTTCAGCAATTTCAGTAGATTTTCTTTCTTTGCACCTGTAGCTGAAAGACTAATTAGGTAATACATCTAGAACAGCAGGTTGATTTCTGGAGATGCATCTGATCCCTGAGACTAATTCTTATCCTCCAGAAGGCTGGGCTTCTTTATTACCTGGGCTAAGTGCACTGCAATCCTTTGCATTAGAGATTGTACTTGAAAATGCAGCTTGGGTTGCTGTGCTTTGAGGTTTGACTTGTTTCAAAATTTTATGGACCCAAGTAAAGAAAAATAAGTGCATTCTTTACAAAAAACCCCAAACTAATAAAAATCCCTACTTACCCTGTTAAAAAAATCCCACCAATTTTCCCCCTCCAAACCAAGAACAACAAAAATGTCACATGTATGAACGGATATTTAAATTTTTAGAAGGAAATATAGTGATCACAAAAGGGAAGAGAGAATAATGTTAAAGATATTTAATTTTTTGGAAGGAAATATAGTGATCACAAAAGAGAAGAGAGAATAATGTTAAAGAAATTTGCGGTGGAATATTCCATCAGATCCCAGAAAACATCTCTGATGATGGAACAGTTCAGGTGTCTGCAAAGGATGCATCACATTAAACTGTGAATTAGGCAGGAGTCTGACCCAGTGCAGGCAACCTTTGTAGAAGCTGCCTTGCCTTTGTTAAATCACAGAATAAATTAGTCTGGAAGAGATTTCAGAGGGTTTAAACTCACTTATTTTACATTGATTTAGTCTCAGTAGATCAGATGCATTTTGAGTATCCTCAGACTTGGCTGTTCCTCCACCTCTGAGGCCCCAGTCTCTCATCATCATCACAAATTATTTTTTATTCCTACCAAAATACCCTTTTTCCTGCTGCCACTCGTGTCTGCCATGTCTCAATGCTTTGCTCTTCTGGGAAGAGTCTCTATCCCATACCTTTACCCTGCTCTAGATAGTTCTAGACAAGGATGTGGATGTTTCCAGGTCCTTCTCCAGGTTCAATAATTCCAGTGCTCTTATAATTTCTATCCACATCATGCACTCCTAGAATCATAGACAGGACCTTAAATACCACGTAATTCCACCCCTCTGCCATGGGCAGGAACCTTCCTCTAGACCAGATTGCTCAGAGCTCCACCCAACCTGTCCATGAATGTTTCTAGGGATGGAGCCTTTACCCATCCACCTACCCTTCAAATTCCTAGCAAAATCCCAGAAGAGAAGGGAAAAAAATGAATTATTTTAGATGCAGTGAAACCAAACCCTCCTAGAATGCAGCTGATGAAAATGTTCTAAGCTGTAGGTGCTGTCAAATCGAGATGATTTCTTGGCACAGAAGACAGAGTTTGCATTTCCAGCTTCCTTTCTGACCCAACACTGAGATTTAAGGAATGGTGTCAATCCCTCAAATCTCCAACACTCTTCCTACCTAGAGGTGATTTTCCATGGCTTTAAGACCAGCTCTGACAGGGACCTGGGTGAGGAAAAGTGAGAAATGGTTTAGGCTCATTCATTCATGGAATGGAATGACACGTTGGCTATCAGAAATCTCCTTCCTAAACAATGAAAAACTTAAAAGTCTTTTTTATAATCCTTTCCAAGTAATTTAACAAATTAATTGAAGAGAAAATATACATTCTATCTATTTTTGTCTCCTTTTTTTTCAGATAATTATTATATATTCATAGGGAAATGGATAATCTGTTTTCCAATTCAATGCTTTTATCTTTTATGAATCAAATTTCTCAAAGTTTGTAATTTTCCATACATTACTTTGTCTTGATCAGACCACAAATGCTCCTTGTTAATTAAGATCACTTTGATATTTAAAAAATATTTTTCTTCATCAAAAAGAACACGTGAAAAATTGAAATGAGCTTTTTTTTTAGAAGCACATGGTTAAATCTTAAAACTGATTCATCTTTCTAGCTAGAAACTCTCACCTAGTCTGGGAAAAATTCCACATTAAATAATTTTGTTTATGATTTTCCAGGAAGACAAACCTAGAGTTTTCAACCAGCTGCATTCCAAATGTTAGTGGTGGTCTGTAATTTTTTTCTTCTGTCTGAAAGAAATGACTTTGCAGAAGTAGAAGCTAAAATTACTTGTATGAGAGGAGAAATTTCCAGAAAAATTCTGCAACCTGATTAATCAACTAAAATCATAAAAAATTTGACACTGGGACTGTTCAGGCGAGAGGAAAGATGCACGTTTTAGTATTAAGTGGGATTAATGAGCTGTCACTGCTGGATGGGATGGATTCTTGATAATGTAAAGTATTTAAACCAAGTCTGGAAGCTCCTCTTCAAGGCCTTGAGCGGTGGTTATAGACCTGGTGCTCAGCTCATGGAGTCACATTCCCTGACAGCTCTCCTGCCTTGGCTCAGGCACCTTCTGGATTCCTCTGCTTCTTCTACACCCCCAACAGAGAGGAGGAGGAAAAAAACCTTTCCCAGATAAGAGTAGTGCAAGGGACACTGATGTGAACAGATGTTAATGCTGCAAGTGAAGGGGCCCTCCAGGAGAGCTGGAGAGGGACTGGGGACAAGGCATGGAGGGACAGGACACAGGGAATGGCTTCCCACTGCCAGAGGGCAGGGATGGATGGGATATTGGGAAGGAATTGTTCCCTGTGAGGTGTTCCACAGGGTGCCCAGAGCAGCTGTGGCTGTCCCTGGATCCCTGGAAGTGTCCAAGGCCAGGCTGGAGCAAGCTGGGATAGTGGAAGGTGTCTCTGCCCATGGCAGAGTGTGGAATGAGCGGGTCTTTAATGCCCCTTCCAACCCAAACCATTGCGTTAGGTTTTGGCTAAGGGGTCACACAGCTTCCTCTGTGTGAATTCCAACAAGAGAGGTTTGATAGGGTTGAGAAGTCCAGGACTTCCCTGCCTGTTACACTTTAATCTTCTTGAGAATTCATTTCAGACTCTGATGGGAAATTGAAAAACAGGGACCAGCGCCCTGGCACAGCCCTGAGGTTGTAGAAAAGCCTTCATGAGAGGTTCAGTCTTTCCCATGGATGGACTCTACACATTTTCCTGTAGAGCTGTGACCTCTTATACTCAATGCAAACCCACAAAGAGAAAGAGGTGACCTTGGTCCTCTGGGTCAAGGATCCCACAGGAATGGCCTCTGGACCCTCAAAGATGCATCCACAGCTGGAAAGCAGTGCTGTACAAAGAGGACTGTAACAGCTCCTACACTGATATTACATTTAGAAGATTCCTGTTAAGGATCTGTGATGTAAACCTTGCTGAAATTATTCTTGCAGGACACCTAAATCCCTGCCCTCGTAATAGAAGCCCTTTAGGACCCTGATTTCTCTGCATGTAATTCGTTTCTACGAAAGAATCCTCTTGGTGCTTGGAGAGAGGAAGGTGCACAGGCTGTGTAAGTAATCACAGAATCACAGTCACTAAGGTTGCAAAAGACCAACCAAGATCATCAGGTCCAATCTTCAATAATTCCAGTCCATGCAGGAGTGAGATTTCTCACTGATTTTGTACCTAAATCCAACTGATTTTTTTTGTTGTTGTTTTTGTACGTGTCTTTTTTTGTGAGTAGGAACTGAGAGACAAAACAGGAAGGCTCTTACAGGTTTTACTGTTCTTTTATTTATTCTTAGAGGAATTATGAGCAAACAAGCAATTTCCCATTATTTGTCATCCACGTGTTTATCTGCCCATATTTCATGCTCAAATCTCAATGATCCAGCTGTTGAGCATCACTCTGAGATGTGACTTTGACATCTGCCATGAACTTGAAAATTTTGGGCTTGGGGCTCTCCAGGCTTTCCTGTTAATATTTCCCTGAAAAAGCTGTCACAGTGTTATCTCTGTCCTGAGTATGGGACTATCCACCAGGTGAGAAGAGACAGATCCACACAAATCCTTCAGAGCCAGCATCATCTTTACTCCAGTCCCACGGATTTCCCTGGAGCTGCCAAAAGCAAGATTCCAAAGCGTTTTAGTGAGTGGATCAGGAAAGTTTTCCAGGTCTCTGCAGGCCTGTATTTAAGAGAGGAATATACTTTGGGTTGCATTTCCAGTGGTAGTGCTGTGATTTCGGAGCGGAGTCAGATTGTTACATGGCCACGAGGAAAAGAGGGATTGGACAAACTGTGGCTAAAGCCCCAGTGGATTTGAGAGCCTCCTCCAGCAGCTTAGGTGGCTTTTCTTTCTATCCTTAGCAACACAGCCCTGCTTAACCCTCCAAGCTGTGGTCAGTCATTTTGAGGCCAGGTTGATTGACAGCAGGTAACCTGCTAACATTTTTTTCCCTGCCTTTTCCAGTGTGTTTGATCCTGTAGGTGGCTGGCTGGATGTGTTGCTTTCCTAAATTATTATTATTTGGTTGATTTTATTTTTAATCCCTTGGATATTCTGTAAGAAAAAGCCATCTTGAGCCAGAGGGATGAAGTATTTCAATGTAAGTACAAAAATATCCATTTAGGCTTTTCTTATTTCTCTAAAAAGGTGTATTTGGGAAAGGTGAGCATTTATTTGCAGATTAACAGTAGAATTTCCTTCCAATTCTGACCCTTCAAATGGATAATATTAAACTTCTCTGTATGAGAACTGTTTATATTTCCCTTTTTTTGGGGAATTATGGCTTTGTAAGAGCAGGTCTGACAGACCCTCTAGGCTGAGGTGGGTTATCAGCTCTATCACCCAAAACTCAAGGAATAATATTCCTTTAAATTAGTCATCCCATAACAATCCAACCAAATTATTCCCCAAGAAAAGAAGTAGTATTGGGAAAGCGCGTTATGACTCGTCCTGTATTTCATTTTTTTCTGTACTTCTTACAATATGATTTAAAAACCTGAAAAATGTGCAATAAATCCTTGGGAAGCAGTTTAGATTTCTGGGAATGCAGTCAGCATATTGTGGATCACCATTTGTCCAGTGACTACAATTTGGATAATGGATTTGTTTGGAAATGATGCTGTCACTGTTTGAAAGCTCCAGTGTGGGGCTTGTGGAGAAAAAGTTGAACCCACCTTTCTGGAAGCTGTTGGAAAATAGAGAGATGAGATATTTCTTCCCTGGAAATGATGAGTTGGAGTAATGGATTGACCTTTAACTGGGAAATAAATAAGTGAATAATTGCTCGGTGAAACGTGTATGTGGAAAGAATAAATCATACTGAAATCTTTGGGGTGTGCCTGGATGTACAAAAGGAGGGATTTGTCACAATAATGGTTTTTTAAATGATGCCTAATGTTTTTTCTCACCTAGCTGAGCTCAAACTTCCATTTATTGCAGCATTTTCTGTAGTACAACGTGCACAGATATTTCACTTGAGGGTACTGTGGTAAGAATATAGTGGTTTTGTTCTAAAATGTAGAGAAATTCAGCATTTACAGCTTTTTGAATGCTGCAGCAGAGACAAAATTCCCATTAATGGCAGTGGTCACCAAATTGATTCTCCAAAGAATAAATTGTTATTATCACAATTATTCAAACTAGAACTTCATTCAGCTGCTGCAGGAGAGGTAACCAGGAGCAAACTGAAAGCACCATTTCATTATAAATACATTTACTGGTTTCTAATTCATTCGTGAGCACTAAAAAAAAATTCCTTTCTTGTAAGATATTGTTTGAAAGTTACCATAGAAAACTGATACCAGCTAAGAACAGAATTTGGAAAATAAATTTTATGTAGGTGTTTGTGGCCAGAACCCTCTTCTGCAAGTTAAAATTCTGCTGATTCCTTACTAACAATTTAAATTATTTCCTACCTGAGAGCAGATAAATTACCTGAAGGTGATATATCTAAGTGCCATCTACTCCATTGAAGTCTGAGTAATTCACTCAGAGCAAACTGGGGAATTACTGCTCATGTTCATGAAAAAAATGTATTGTGCTCATTACAGCCAATATTTTAGCAGTTGTAAAAATATTGTTAATTCTTTTATTTTTTTCATGTTCTTTTTTGGGCGTAATAGTTCATTCCATGGGAGGTCTGAATTTTTTAGCAACTGGTTTCCATGACAGTGGATTTGACAAGTGCAAGTCTTGTCCTCATCAGGACAATGACATTAAAACCATTTGTGTTCCAAATGTGGCATGCAACCACCAGACTGAAACACCAAAATCAGTTTATCTTTTCAAGTGAAGGACACCAACAAAAACTGGGCAGATGATCCCAACCAATCTCCATTTTCCCCACTCTTTAGCAGAACCAAGTTTTGTAGCTCTATTTTGTATCTCGTGCTATTTGTTATTTGTTTGCATAACTGCCTGAAATTTTTCATGCAGAACTCAGCACATAATGGCATGGCCTGTTCTAAAACCAGACTGCTCTGCCCCTCAGTGAGCTCAGGACTGATTGTGTGCTACAAAGTGTAATCACAACTTGAAGAAATTCTGCTTTGTTTTGGCTTTTGTTGTGCTCCAGTCCACGGGGTTAAGGGGTTACATGAGAATCTCAGTGCTGCGCTTGTAAAAATAAAGCTGAAGTAATCACTGGCTCTGATAATCTCGGAAAAAACCTCAAAAATATAAGCAAGGAAGACACAAAACTCCAAAGCACAACAGTGCACTTTTTGTGGGTTTTGCTTGGGGTCTGACTCATGCTTTTTGTGCCTCGGGGGTGACTGACAGTGACTGGATTCCCACTGGAATCTGCAGTCCCAGGAAGGTTTGGCTGTGAGGAGCAGGGATATGGACGCTCTCCTCGCCGTGCTTCCCTGTATCTGCCTGATCCATTAATTCCTAAGGGTTGTTGGTACAATCTGCTCATGATGGAGCTGTTGTGAGGAGCACAAACCTTGCTCCCACACCAGTCAGGCTCTGATCCTTCCTGACTCAAACAAACCGCTCTGTTTTTCCTTCTCTTTGTAGTTATCTTTAAGCAAGAGGGATGACTCAGGTGCCTGCTGACTACCTGTCAACCACCAGCTCCTACAACTATGAACCACCCCTCCCCTCCGTGGCTCGGGCCAGCACCCTCACCAAGGTCCCTCCAGCCAAAAAAATAACCTTCTTCAAGAGTGGAGACCCTCAGTTTGCAGGAGTCAAGATGGCCATCAACCAGCGGAGCTTCAAGAGCTTCAACGCGCTCATGGATGACCTCTCCCATCGGGTCCCGCTGCCGTTTGGGGTCCGGACCATCACCACCCCACGAGGAATACACTGCATCAGTGAGCTGGACCAGCTGGAGGACGGAGGCTGCTACTTGTGCTCCGACAAGAAGTACGTGAAGCCCATCAGCATCACCTCTGGGGGACACAGGCCGGCCCCGCCACGGAACAGTCGCCCCTCCAGCACCATGAGGAGAGCGGCTCAGGAGGGCAAGCTGGAAGATTATTCCACACCTTTCACTCACCATGGCCCCAGAATACCCAAGAAAATCACTCTGGTTAAGAATGGGGAAAGTGGATTTCGGCGCTCCATCATCCTGAACCGCAGAAATGCCCGGAGTTTCAAAACGCTCCTGGATGAGATCACAGAGATCCTGCAGTTCCCAGTGAAGAAGCTCTACACTGTTGATGGGAAGAAGGTAAATATCTCTGGTGCTGCTCAATTGTTCAAACAGGAGTCATCACCTTCCTTGTGATGCAAATCCTTTAGTTCATAGCTCCAAAAGTTTATCCACCTTACCTTAATCCTCCTGGCTTTGTTACATTAATTGCTTCCCCATTCATTTCACAATAGTTTGATGCAGAGGAATTATGTTCAGCCACTCAAGAACTTCATGCCAAATATTGTTTGGAGTCAGTAGGAGGTTTAATGTTTTTGCAGTCAGATATAAAATCCCTTCTAGTTACAGTGTTTCTCACCTTTTTTTTGGGAGCCATGTCCCAGCAGAGGTTCAGCTTTTCCATACCTGACCTGGGTATGGAAACTCAACAGAATAGGGGGACCTTTGGTTGCAATTCCCCAGAGAACAGGGTCCTGCTCATCATGTGGGATCCTCAACAGAGAAAAGATAACTGATGATGATGATATGATAACCAATTAATGCATAAAAAATTAAGGTTTGAGTGGGATCAATAAACACTTTTGTATTGATGAATTAGTGAATCTGCTGTGGGGGGAATTCTTATAATAAATTCAGGGCATGGTAACCCCTTAATTCTTCTGTACCCAAAGGAATTTCCTGGCAAACCAGAGATTTTCCTGACTTCTTCTCCATCTCTTCTTAGCTAATTAAGACTTTACCTCCATTTTTTTGGAAGAATCCCACAGGTTATCCTGACTTGTCCCCATCCCTGCAGTGAATGGAGATTTCCTATCTCCTTTGCCACTTTTCCCACCTTTACAGGGCTGAGTGCCAGCTCCTCAGTGTCAAAAACACAACCACTTGTGGTGTCACTTTCTGAGCCAGGTGACTGAAATGACCTGCCTTCAACCCATTATCCAGGAGGGGAAAAAATGCAGGAAAATTTTGCAATAAGCTCATTTTTACCTGGCACAAGGAGAGGAATGTGCAGTAGGAAGGGGAGAGGGAGGGGATGATTTAGACCATCCTTCCTGTTGGAAGCACTGTGTCTTATCACAGAGCTTTCTGCTATTCCCACCAGTCTGGAAAGAGCTTCCAACCAAGCCAAATCCTGCTGCCAAGATATTTTATAATCTATGGATAGCTAACTTATTTTGCCACTGATTTCTCCAGTTTTCAAGACATGGACTCCTGCTCAGTCCAGACCGACATAATAATCTTGTGAACTGATAGCAACTTTCTCTTTAATTTTTGAGAATTTTCACTGATTTCTCTGAAGAAAAGTTTTGCCTTCTACTTCTTAATGCAGTCTTAATGTTCCCCTTGTAATTCCTAAATTAATTCCCCACAATTTTCCTTCTAGTCATTATAAGCACCAATATTTTAGATGGGATATGAGCTAAATATGCACTCTGTAAACACAAATCTTCAACTCAATGATCTTGGAGGTCTTTTCCAACCTTTTCATGTGTTCCATCAGCAGAAATATGGATGTGGGTCAAACACTATCACTTAATCCCTCCATGGTCCCTTCAGATTCTATTTTTTTAATATGAAAATTTTCATTACTGTTTTGTCAATAAATAGTTGATTTTCTATACCTTAATAATTCTATTTTCATTCCTTTCATTCCTGTGCAGAATATCACAGTGATAGGTAATGAGGGCTCCAACCTCAGCAACATCATCATCTCCCACATAATTAGGAGATATGTGATTATTAATACCTCTCCTGGGAATCTTTTACAGTGAGTTCTTGGCCATTATTAATTTTAGTAACTTACCTTCACCTTTCAAACTGTTCACCACTGTTCACTTAACAAACTTTCCTATTAGGGATTGCTGTTACTCTGGCGTTGGATGCAAAGCATTTACACCATAAAATATTTCACTCTGTTTTGGATTTTCCAATCTTTTCCTTTCACATGGATTCTCCTAAACTATCTCTGTTCTTCTTCTTCTGAGTTTTTTGTCATAGCTCAGCTTCAAAACCTCTGTTTTCGATACACAGCTGGCTGTATCTGAGTTTTCAGATACAATTGTTTCACTGAGGAGTGAAAATTGTGAGTTCAGTGCACAGTTTTGAGCTTTCCTGAAATAACCTCCTTCCACTGGTACTGGGGTTCAATTTTAGTTATGCATCTTATCTTCATACTTAAATTTGCATTTTCAGTTAAAGACAATGGGAAGAAGCTTCCATTCTTCCATGATCATTCAAAGGTGACTGGATGTTTCGTGTTTCTTGGGTATTTCATTTTTTCTTGCATTATTCTCTTTGAAGAATAATTTAAATTCTCTTTAAATAATTTTGTAAACTTCTTTTAACCCAATTATCTATGTAATTTTTTCCCCCATGACTTAGGACAGAGATCTTTCTGGGATAGAGGGCTGGGATTGAGTGTAACAGTAACTTTTGATATTTATTCCCATATTTTGACAGGTTAGCAGAATAATTCGTAAGCAATGCATCTGGACTACTGATGGATTGACTTCATATTTGTCTGGCTCAGAATAACAAAATCCACATCATTTAACAGCGGGTTCACAATGTCTCTTTTTCAGCCAGTTTTTCCTAGAATTCTTGAAAACCAAACAAAAAAGAAAAAAAAAATAGAAAAAAAAGGGGAAAAATCTGTTCTACAGGTCAATCAATCTTCCATCAATGGAAGTTATGTTCACAGACCTCAGAGTGTTTGCTCTCCAATCTCCTTTTGTTTCTTCTACTACTGTAATTCCAGATCTAAACTTAAATCCTAAAATTAATTAAATCACCTCTGTCCCAGTGGCTCTGTTTTGATCTGCTTCATTTTCATATTCTTACCATTTTGATGAGTAAATTCAGGACACTTTGAAATTACAAATCTTTATGTGGGTATAGACTTATACACACATGGAACAGGTTTGTTTTGTGTTCCTTTCATGGAGGATTGATTTGAGAAAAGTGATTTCTTCCTTTTGTAGTCCACAAATTTTCCCAGTAAATCTCTAAGTTTAATTCAATCATAACTCAAAAGTAATTCATAGAATCCAAGAATTTTAAAGCCCTGATTCTCATGGAAGTACATGCAAATTTGTTCTATTGCTATTTACATATTTGCATTTTCATTCTAACTCCTGAATCTTTGAGTGAGGTGAAACCAATATTTTCAATCCTAAACATCAAGCAGATTTTCTACTAGGAAATCATAGTCCCATTGAAGTAGGTGTGAAGTGTTTGTACACTCATTTCATCAGGGCAAATAGCCCATTTTCCCAGATTAACCAAGATTTTTCTTGCCTAGAAATTTAATGAATATGGGACTGGAGAAAAAATTAGTTCAGTTTTAGGTAAGCAAAATCAGTTAAACTTCCAGCAAGAAAAGAAATATAAATCATAGTTGTATTTTTTCAGGTCAAGCTACTTGTTGGTGTTTTCCAGGTGATTAACTAGAAATAATTGGATTAACTTCCCAAATAGAGAAATTTGCTATTTAGGTTAACATTGACACACAATTAACTGGCCAGTGAAACTCTGTGCACATTTCCCATTTCTAAAATATAGACAATCCTGGACACAATTCATGAATTCATCTAAATCTGATTTTTTTATGAGGCATTTGGGATGAGGGGACATTTTGCCTGTTGGACCCTCTTTATTAATTATAGAACCTAGGAAGACTGACTGAGACTAGTAAATTAAGCTAGGCCAAGTTTTCATATACTAGTTACAAAGTACTACAGATGTTTAGACATTGGCAAACATAAATACTGGACTTTACATCCATTAGCTGATGAGACTGTTGGAAACCACATATTTCCTAGTTTTTCCTGAGAACATCAGTTCTATGCTAAAAAAAGAACCAGGTGTGCAGATATCTCAATAAAAAGAAAAATTGGCTAGGTTATCTGCTCCATCAAATGACCTTTCGACTCTGTTCTGGGAAGTTTTTATACCACATAGTGGGTTTTCTTCCTCATGGTCTAAACCACAGGAATGCACCTCTGTTCAGATCCCCACCACCCGCCTCTGGAGAGGGAAGGATGTCTCTGGGGACAAAGAGAGATCACAGAAAGGGCAGAAATCCTCCTAAGCTGTAAGAAATTACGTGTAGCGTGATGAGGCAGCGACAGAGGATTTCCCTTACAAATGGCAACTATCCAGGGCCCACCAGCTGAACAGTCATTAAGACTTCGTTAAGTCACAGGAACCCAGCACCATGACTGTGTCCAGGCACAGATGTCCTGATTTCTGAATCACTAGGCCTTCTTTTTACTGGCTGTGCTAAATTAAAACAAGAACCGAATCAAACTCTTAAAATCCAGCGTTCCTCCTCACATGGCGTTTGAAACCACACTGTGAGATGGCAAATAGTCTACATAGTTTATGGCTACTGGTGGCAATTACCAAGAGCAGCTCAAATGGGATTTATCAGCCCTCAGAAGAGTTTTCCAGGGGATGTGGCCAGTTTTATGTTCGTTGGAGTGAGGCCAAGGCTGAGATGTTTTTTTGTTTGGGCGCACTCAAGGCTGACCGTAAGTTGTTACATTTAATGAGTGAATCTGATCCAGTTTTGTTGTGTGGAAAGGTCGAGTGGATGACCAGAAAGACGCGATTTTGACTCAGATTCTGCAAGTGAGAACGTTGCAGGAGGAGCACTGTGTGCCACCAAATTTCCTTGAGGGATCAGAGAATTGCTGTGTGGGTTAATCAGGGGAGCGATCATGAGTTAAGGAATGTTTCCTCAGGCACCACGAGCTGGAGACTGTAAAGGATTAGTTATTAGAAACATCTTGGGGTAAGAACCCTCAGTTTTCTCCTGTGTTTGTGTGAAATTTGGCACAGGTTGTACTTAGACAAGACCAACCATTCTGGGGCAAATCAAGCCATCTTTGACCATGTCCCAGTCTTGGAGAAAGACAAATGAAGTGACTCCTTCCCTTGTGCATCTTCCCAGTCTCCAGCAAGCTGTAGGATAAGACCTTCAGCCCAAAGCAGCACGATGAGCCCTCACATCTATTCCAATAGCCAGGAGAGTATCAGAGCACAGACTCTGGCACCAAATGGCACAGTCTGTGGATAATCACACTTCTTAGCACCCAAAATAGGGTCTAATTCCCACAGGGGTGGCCACGCTCAAGCCACTTCTTAGAAAAGCTCCCTGGAATGCGTTAACTCCCACATCCCACTATCCCAGGAATTGCTTGGGAGAGTGCCAGCTGATCCAGGCTTTAAGTGCTCTAAAGACCACTCTAAGAAGCGTGGTAGAGGCAACACTGTTCCAATGCCCTCAATCCATAATTGATTTAATTTAGCAGTAAAGACAAAACTTTTATTTTTAGATGTTATTAGCCAAGCTGGTGGCCTAGCTATTATTACTAAGTAGTTCTTGATAATGACTGTATTTACAGCGACCTAGGGGTGCAAGGCCAGGAAACAGGCTTGTCTGACATATTTCCTGACTCAGATTTACACATCCATAGAGCCATTCCTAGGACATCTGTAGGCTGCCCGCAGGCATCCTCTCGGCCACTCATGTTTGGGCTCTCTACCAAGCTCATCTGTCTTAATGACAGGTGTCATCAAGACCATGATGGAAGTGCGGGAGGAAAACGGGATACATGGAGGCAGATAAGCTGGTTTAAAATGTGGTATGTATATAAACAGTGAGAGAAAAGAGGTGATAATTTGCCTCCGTGGGATCGTTAATTTTCTGGTTGCGTGTTGATGAATTCACTGTGACGCTCGGTTTCTGTGCTCAGGTATGAAGTACTGCAACCAATTCCAGCCCCTGATCTGGAGCAAACCGTTGTTATCAAGCGAGCTGTGCCACTTTTCCACCCACCACGTGTGTGACTCATGGTCTAAAAACAAACCACAGGTTTCAGGTTTGATATTCTCTGATTCCGTGCCAAAACCACAATGACTCCAACGAGATTTACACAAGCGATCTGTAAACCTCAGCAAAACTTTCCATGAACCTCATCCACAAGAAGATTCATATCCAGGTGTGTTTTGTGAACCTTTGAGATGCCCTGAGATCATCTGGCTGGGTGCCTTACAAGGTAGAGTTAAAGGGACCCCGTGTTTAGCGACTTTCTTATCTAGCACGCAGCAAATCTGATACTTTCTTATCTAACATACAGCAAATGCAGATGATTCCTTTAGCCTGAGGAGGTTTTGTTCTTTCAGTAATAGTGGAGCAAAGTGTTATTGCTTTCTAATCCTTTTGAATTTAATCCAGGGCAAAGACTTTTCCAATAATGTTATTGAGTGTATGCAATACTCATTGGAATATCCTGAGCTGGAAGGGATTCCCAAGGATCATGCAGTCCAACTCCTGGCCCTGCACAGGACATCCCAAAAATCCCACAATGTGCCTGAGAGTGTCGTCCAAACACTCCTAGAGCTCTGGCAGCCTTGCTGGTATGACCACTAATATTTCCTCATTTTTCTTAATAGCAATTTAGAAAATTCTACCACTCATTTAACTTCTCATTATGCACTTCAATTATACAACCAAAAGCTTCTGCCATGCTATGGGTACCTCCTACAATTTTTTTTGGCATTTCTGTGTTTTCCCCATAACAAACTATTTTGTTTTTAAATGCAAGTGGTTTGGAAAAAAAAAAAAAAAAGAGGTCTTGAATTTTTATAGGTACAATTTTGTCACATTTAGGTTTTTTCATCTTCAACAAATTTTAGAAAGTACTTAGAAGAAAATTACTTCTATAGTTACCAACATATAGAAGCTTAGACCTCTGGAAAGATTGTCCATGGTTAAAGATGAGACAAAACACCCCAGACTTATAAAATGCAGAATTGTCAATGCAACAAAGGGCACAAAAGTGCATAACAGTAATTTAAACTTGATATAAAAATCCTGTATGGGGGTTTTGTTTACGAAAAAATGTACTGAGCCAATAAAACCAGCTCTATGTCAGTAACAGGTAAATTGTGGGAAAAAATCAGGATCCATCAGAAAAGGTTGTGTTACAAAATATTTTATGAGAAATATAAAGCTTTTCCTGTTGATGGTTCTCTTTATAGTTCAGAAAAAGAGCACTAAATAAAAGTGGACTTCAGGAGAGTAAGATTTGTCACCATGATCTCTCTATTTATTAATTTGCTGAGAGTACAAAAAATAGTGGAATTCCACCCTCTCCTGGAAAAACTGTGAATTTTCTGTAAGTACTTTCAGTAGAAATCGCTGTTTCTTCAAAGAATTTTCACAGGAAAGTCTGTGGGGTTTTTTTCAAAGGGAAATTAGATTTTACAAATGAAGACTTGGGAGTCTTTAGCCAGTAAAAGGAGAGGAAAAGAGAGGATTTTTACATTTGCATCAATATTCTTCTTCCTTTTGGGTCTTGAACACGGAATTCAAAGGATTCTGCTGCAACACTTTGCAAGTTTTGGAAGTAGAAGCAAAAACCTTCTCACTTTACCCATTTGTACCATGGATTTTCAAAATGAGAGTGAAACCTGGACTCAATAACAAAAAAAAAATACTCAATGAAACCAAAATTTTCAGCTGAATGTGTCTCTCTCTGTGCCCACAGTTTCTGGAGCCCACAGATTTTACGAGACATCCAAGATGGGAAAACCATGGATCAATTCCCTATGGATCTGTGAGCTTGATCCAGGAGGGTTTATATCCTCAATTCCAGCTCCTAGAGATAACTGGAGCAAAACTTTGTCCTTCCCTCCTTCCCCCACAATTTCCAACTGGAATACCTACTCATCCATGATGTAAATATTCTCCATATGAAAGGAGTGAGTTTTGACAACTTTTCTGGTCATAGGGAAATGCTTGAGCTCCCAAAGTTGGATCCTTCCCACTGACTCAGCCACCACAAGACTGAGCACAAGAACCAAATGTTTCACATTTTTCAAGGCATGTCAATTTTTAAGCTAATCCTGCCCCAGGAGAGGATCAGGGCAGGCTCTCAGGGTGGAGTGGATGTTACTCTGACTCATCATTTTCAAATGCTGATGTTGGATGGACCAGATCTAATGAACCCAATGCCAAAGGTGGGGAACTCTGATTTCAGCCAGAAGGTGACAAACATCAGCAGCGAAACTTTTCTAGAAAGGCCATCCTCTCTTCTCAGTCAAAATTTGCACCTTTAACAGCAGTTTGCTCTTTCTCTGGTTGCTTCACAGCTTGAACAGTGGAAGACCTAACTTTGAGATGACAGGGTGGGTCATGTGGATCCCATGATCTCCCCAGATCAATCCAGCACTTTGTGAAGTCTTTGGGAAGCCTCCCATCGTCTTCATCAGGAACCAGCTCATCCTGCACAGTGGCAGGACTGGTGGCACCCCTCACACAATCAAAACTTCCAAACTGAACCAGACTAGAAATCACTTTTCTTCCCATTTTTAGCCTCTTCACCTGTTTCTTAAAAACACACTTTCTCTGTGCCCTTATTTTCCCCATCAATCCTCTTCCCCTTTTCCCTTTTCCCATGAGGTGTTTCTCTCCTGCTGCTACCCAAGTGATTTCCAACAGCCACTGATTTTCTCATTGTAGTACTTCTCTTGGAATGTTGGAAGAGTTGTTAATCCAAAGTATTTTTAGGGCAAAACCTAGAATATTTTTTTATATGTGTGCGAAGTGTCACGCACAGGGAAAAATTGTCCGTGAGTACTCCAGGAAAAGCTGCCAGCAGAGCAATAGTTACACGTGATCTTTGCCAGTGCTTGACTAAGATAGCAGAGCAGGGCATTATTGCATTCTTCCTCTCTCTTTCACATGTTTTGTTTGTCTCTTTGAGTGCTTCATGTCCTTCCAAAATTCATTTTTTTAAAGCATCTTTACACTCTGGGCAAACCTGAAAGCTGAACAGGTCATGTCTGTAAAAATCTAGAGGATCCTGATGTTTGGAGAAATGCTGGAATGGCAAATTATTTTACACTGCTGTATTTCAGTGTATGGAGCACTGGATTTGCCCATATTCTCATTAAATAAGCATCAAAGAAAGGCAGCAGCTTGAAATTTGTGTTTAACAAAACACCTGCTCTTACAAGAGCCCTGAACACTGGAATCTATCCTGATTTATCTATCTTCCTTTGATAAAAGAAGGTTTTGGGATGAGCCTTCCAGTACCTGAAGGGAGCCTACAAGAAGGATGAAGAGAAACTTTGGACAAGGACATGGAGTAACAGGACACAAGGAATGGCTTCCCACTGCCAGAGGACAGGGATGGATGGGATATTGGGAAGGAATTGTTGGCTGTGAAGTTGGTGAGGCCCTGGCACAGGGTGCCCAGAGAAGCTGGGGCTGCCCCTGGATCCCTGGAAGTGTCCAAGGCCAGGCTGGACAGGGCTTGGAGCAACCTGGGATAGTGGGAGGTGTCCCTGCCCATGGCACGGGTAGAACTGGATGATCCTTGAAGCCCTTTCCCACCCAAGCCATTCCATGATTCTCTGTAGATTTGGGGACCTGATATTTAATTTAGTTCAAAAATCCATGTGAGTTTTGGTTTGGGAAGATGCAAGGGATGCTGTGTCCTCTCTTCTGGACTAAAAATTTGGATGTTCAAATTTCCAGAGGATTAGATCCCTTTCCATGCAGTATTTCCTTGCCCTGTGTTCAGTATTACCTCTTGTTTTATGTTCCTGTGGTGACAAGGAAGAGTCTTCTGACCCCTGCTGAAGCTAGAGAAAGGGAGGACAAGTCATGCACTTCCTGATCTCTTCCTCCTCCTTTTCTTCCACTGCTTTGCTAATTTGTATGTGGGCATGGAGTGGCAACACCCCATGATTCACCTTCTGACCACGGATTACCCAGCCACTCCCCAGAAGAACCACTCTCTAATTCCTCCGGTGCAAAATTTGGGGAAGGGAAGGGCAAATGGGTTCTTTGCATGAATAAAATGCAAAATCCATTATCGTTAAACCACAATACATCAGTTTGGAGCCTGGATGCCCCCGGACTGGATGTGGCACAACCACAAAACAGGGCTGTTCACACTCCAAGGAGGCGTCAATGGGAATGGAAGACAGAACGGAGCAGCTGGAAGAGCTCTGTGAGAAGAGGCAGTGAGACAGCACAGGCCATGGACTCAGCCCATTGGCCTGTTCCTCAGTGGGTGTGTTTCCAGACTTTCCTGTTTCTCCCATGCATTTCTGCACTCCTTTGGAAGGTGGATTAGTTTATAGGCTCGTCCTCTGAACCATGTCTCGCATTATTTCCACATTCTGTCGAAGTCTCTGACGTCTTTGGTTGGCTGGCAGCCAGCAGAGGCAGAGCAAGGGGTCTCCTTCACTCTGCCTTCATCAAAAACTGGTATTTATGTTCAGCTTCTGAGGTGAGCAAGGCTGAGTGGTTCTTTTTCCTCTGGGAAGAGCCAGAGGGTGGCATGTTCTCCACAGCAACCAGCTGCTTCCGTGTCTTAGAGGAGTTATGTTTGCCTTACTTCTGTATAGGTATTGATGACATTTTACTATTGTGCTGCAGTAACACCTAGAGGTCCTTGCTGAGATCACAGCAGCTGGTGGGTCCTGAGCAGCAGAATTCATGGAGACAATCCATCCTCAACTGATAGCAGCTAGACTGGAAAAAAAAGAGTGTTTCAGAAGAGAGGATGTGTTTTCATTTACACCTCACTTGTAGTGACCTTCCCAGTGGAAGTTTAATGTCTGTAAATCATTTTTATTGGAAAGAACATCAAATTTTTTGAACCAATCCATAAATGCCATATCCTACTGGGGCAGGGAGTTCCTCTGGTGGGGAATAATGAATCATAAATCACAGAATGGTTTGAGTTGCAAAGGACCTTAAAGATTATCTGGTTCTACCCCCTGCCACCTTCCACCTGACCAGGCTGCTCCAAGCCTCATCCAGCCTGGGCTCTTGTCCAGAACTTCATTCACAGAATCCATAATCCTCTTGGATCCTGATCCAGAGTCTGTGGAGATCACCCATTTTCTCTCCATCTATTACAGTGGGACTTGGATCAGGTTTTACAGTAAGATTGAAAAACTCAATTTAATTTTACTTCAAAAAATTTTACTTCATAAACTTCAATGGGAGTCTATTCCAGCCCACTAAATGCCAACATCTAGAGACTGATCCCATGAATTTTGGTGGATTTTTGTCTCTGAAAATCCACAGACTTACCTCTGACTGAGTTACATCAAGGGAACTCCAAAAAGCCTTAAATGGATTCTGATTTCCAAATAAACTCTTTGCTAACCCAACACCTTTATCATGAGCCATTATTTCTCTTCAGTTTTATTCCTAACTGTTCACTTATGGATTAAAATGTTCTTGAAGTTCCCATGCTTTGGGACTCAGCTTGAAAATGAAGATATCTTATTTTCTAACTTTATGAAGGTGGTTGATGTTTCTCGCTGAGCTTTCTGGTCTCATATTTATCTTTTATCCTGTCAGCCATCCTCAGGCACATATTGGATACTCTAGAACATCTCAAATTGTTCCAGGAATCT
The DNA here is from genome assembly GCF_001522545.3 of Parus major. Taxonomy (NCBI): domain Eukaryota; kingdom Metazoa; phylum Chordata; class Aves; order Passeriformes; family Paridae; genus Parus; species Parus major. The sequence continues at coordinate 110,552,009 of NC_031770.1, forward strand.
ACATTTAGACAGCTGCTTTGAGATGATTGACTCTGTCATCAGTGAGAGTCAGGTATGTCCAAGGGGGGATGTCGACCTGGATCAGGTTTAAACTACCTGTCTCCCAAAAGTATTGGCTGCTCTCCACCAAGAAGCTTTGATTGTAGATGATGAGTTAGAATCCTGTGTAATTAATTAATGGAGAAATATTAGAGCAGAGCATTCTCTTCTCCATCACATCTCCTTCAGGTGATTGCCAGATTTTAAGGATTTACAATCCATTGCCTTTGGGTTTATTTTAAGCTAAATTGTGGTGGGATTAAATATTATTTTCTCTGAATATCCTAGCTTGGCTGCTCAGGAATCTTGCTGTGGTAGCCTGAGGGAAGTGGGGAATCAGTTTACCAGAAGAATCTAAGGTTTTACTATTGCTTTAATATCACAGAAATTATTAAGTTTGGACAAGACCTCCACAATCATGAAGATCAACCTTCAGATTTATCACATCCCCCTTCAGTGGCATTCAATTTTCTCTATAAATTGTCTGTGAGAACTAAACAGATAAGAATATTCACCTTCTTGTCTTTCAGTTCCACTCCACTTTTTTCTTAACTGATGTCTCCATGAGAATAACATCCACTTCTACAATAGAACACCTAATCACGTTATCATTGAGTTTGGAAAATACTTCTGGAGATATCATCAAACCTTCCTTTTCCTCCATATGCTGGAATTCACACTGTTTTCTGCAGGATCATTTCCACCTCTTACCTAATCTGAACAGCAATTCAAAATCAGATTATTTTCTCAGAATTTAATCTCATCTAATATTTTCCTTGTTTCTCTGAGGCTCACATGGTTCTGAAACAGGAACAGTATGGTGTCTGCTTTTCACCATGGTCCTACTGCCACATCTAATCATCTTCTCTTTCTCAAAGTTTCTGTCTGATGTTCAGTTCCTTCTCCCAGCATGAAAATCTGTGGCAGAAATTGCATGGAAAATACGTTACTCAAGTCATAAAAACTTGGTGGTTGTTGTGTCCAAGAAGAACAGGATCACTTCTCTTGCACAATAGCAAAAAAGAGGCTGGAGCCCCTCTGCTCTGGAGCCAGGCTGGGAGAGCTGGGGGTGCTCACCTGGAGAAGAGAAGGATCCAGGGAGAGCTCAGAGCCCCTTCCAGGGCCTAAAGGGGCTCCAGGAGAGCTGGAGAGGGACTGGGGACAAGGGATGAGGGACAGGACACAGGGAATGGCTTCCCACTGCCAGAGGGCAGGGCTGGATGGGATATTGGGAAGGAATTGTTCCCTGGGAGGGTGGGGAGGCCCTGGCACAGGGTGCCCAGAGAAGCTGTGGCTGTCCCTGGATCCCTGGAAGTGTCCAAGGCCAGGCTGGACAGGGCTTGGATCAATCTGGGATAGTGGAAGTTGTCCCTGCCCATGGCAGGGAGTGGAAGTCCTGCAGCAGAATGGGATTTATTTAACACTCAGAATACATTCAGTTGCATTTAAAACTACCAATGAACAATGGATATAGCAATGAAGCATTACAAAGATGGACCTCTGGAATTATTAATTCAAAGAAATTAATCTAGGAAGGCATTAGGAAGAAAATTTACATTATAGACACGAACACATCTAAAGTGCTGTTGATGTCAGAAATACTTCATACTACAAATACAGACTATTTTAAGTGACATAACACAAGTGTATTCCTTATAAATGAAAGTAAAAAATCCCTAATTCAGCTGGCCCAGCTCCATGGATCCCTGACTCTCTGTCATTGGCACCATCTATTTTCTGCACACAGCACAACAGTGATGAGTGTGATTGAAATATCTACACCCAGACATGGAACCACGTGAGAAAATGTGGGCAAAAAATAGCTTTCACTGAAAAAAATGTCCTTTACAAATAGAAACAGTTCCTAAACTTAGTGGTGCTTGAAAGACAGATTCTTTTACTTTAGGGACAGAACATGTTTTGTGTCTATTTTTTTTTTCCCTCTCCCTCTTTTTCCCTTTCTCTTCTATTTTATCTTCATGTTTCTTTGGGTTTTTTTTTTTCCTACTTGTATAAAGTCAGGGGAAAAGATCTCACCAAGGCAATAAAAATAAAAAGAACAGGAAAAAAAAAAGAACAGAAAAGCAAAGAAGGAAATGAAATATACAGATGGCAAAAGCACACTTGAAATATTTATTAAATTCTAGACTTTCTATAAACTTTTAAAGTGAGCTAGAAAGATGATTTCATTACGATGATATAAAGATGTTTTCTTTAGGAATAGATGGACCAAAAGTGGAGTGAACAAAGGCAAGCTGAGATTTGTGAGCTATTTTTCTGTTTCATGGTACCCATCACATGAATTTGGCATTTTTGCTGCTTTGCAGAATTTAATGAAAGTTTCAGTGAGAAAAGCTCTCTTATTTTTGGGTTTCATAGCAAGCTGGATAGGGCTAGAACACAGGTGTTGTTATAACAAAAACAGAAAATAAAAAATAATGGGAAGACAAAGGGATTTTTACTGTATTCCCACTAAAAAGTTGATGCCGTGTGTTTTATTGTAACAAATGTTTTCAGAAGTGATTAACTGGATCTAGAATGTGCTTCCATTTATCTCTGTCCTGCTCTTTCACCCTCCACACATTTATCCTCTCATTTGCACCAGATCCAGCATCAATCCCTTAGTGCCTCCCACAGTCATGGTGGGACATCCTGGAAAACCTCAGGAGCATTTCACAAACTGAGGGCTTGGGCTCTGAATGGGCCCTGGTTCCTCATTCTTGGCTGTAACAATATTCAGAGGCCGAGCTCTTTCCTTCACGAGCTGTTATTTCAAGCACGTGTGACAGCTGCAGAACTGTCATCACTGCTGCTCTGAGGTTCTTTATTTTGGTTCTCATTAAGGGAATGGTGATTAAATGACAGGGTGAGGTCAGGCTGCACCGTGCTGAGCCCAACACCAGTGCTGGCTTGGTAATTCATGGTGGGGTCCCCTCCTGTTGAGGTCTTCCCTATGCCCTAGAGATGTTCTCCTGATGTAGCAGGTTGAGGAGGAAGGGACATCCCACATGGTGGAGACACACAAAGCTGCCAGAAATTGGCCACTCTAAAGTCCTCTCAAGACAGCAAGAGAGACTTCTTCTTTTGAAAGACATCAAGTATTTTACCTGAGAGCTCAACTTCAGTCTTTCAAATGAGAGGTTGCAGGAACAAGATGGAAGATGGGTCCAGGATCTGTCTGCTTGTGCTTCCCACAGGACTGATTCCTACTCTTTGAGTGAGACAAATATATTTGGGTAAAAGCTGGATAGGGATCCGAGAAACCTGCTTCACCTGCTTCAGCTGAAGATGTCCCTGCTCACTGTATGGGGTTGGGCTGGATGGCATTTAAAAATTCCCTTCTAATTCAAACTATTCTAGGATTATACAGTTCCACAAGAAGTGACTCATGAAGGAGTTGGTGTGTGATCCAGAAACAGGTCATGTGGTGAGGATGAAAGGTGCAAACCTGAGTTCTCATGGAGGAACAAAGATTCCTTCACAGGCACTTCCCACACTGGGGACAATGTCCCTCACTGTCCAGCACTGAGGCAATACTTGGGGTTATAACTGAAGCAGTATTTGAGGGAATATTAGGGGAAGTTACAATTCGTGTCCCTCTTCCTCAGCAAGAAAAGGATCAACTAAGGGACAAAACTAGTTGTAGCATTTTTCATGTAATAAAAGCTGCCCCATACAGGACCTAGAAAATTTTAAATGCTATAATTCTCTGTAAGGCAAATTAGAACACCTCCAGTTCCACCCTCTTCCTCACTACCATATGGAAAGTGACCAAATTTTTTCCAGAATATGTGAAATCTTGTATCATACATAATAAATTAAATCTATTCTCTCTTAGGCAATCTCTCCCAGCCCTCCCCTATCTTAGGAAATCTGATCAAAAAATAGCAGAGCTTCACTTTTTATGGAGGAATTCTCCAACAGGCTCTGGTAGACCCCTAAGTTCTCCAGAACCACGTTTATTTTCATTGAATCACAGAATATCCTGAGCTGGAAAGGACCTACAAGGGCCATCAAGTCCAGCTCCTGGCCCTGAACAGAAAAACCCCAAAAACAGCATTGCATGCCTGAGACCATTATCCAAATACTCTTTTATGTAGGCCACAACTCATTGTCAGTAGATTCCAGGCCTGGAAGAACCAAATTCTTCTGTCTGTGCTCACGGTGCTCCACTTGCTGTTCCCTTTGCAGATCGACAGCATGCAGGCCCTGCTCCACTGCCCCAGCGTGCTGGTGTGTGTAGGCCGGGAGCCATTCAAACCTATATCCATGGAGAATTTGAGGAAACACTCGGTGGAGAAGCTGCCCAACCTGCCTCCCCGCTCCAACAATGGCAACAATGTCAACGAGAACAATGACAGTAAGAAAACCTCGGGGCCGTGTCGCGCAGTCAAACCCAGGCCTGTGTCCCACAGCATGGGGATTACGGGCCCCTATTGTGCTGCCCCAAAGTACAGATTTCATGTGGAAAATGCACTTCCCTCTCCCTGCCTCCCAGGCCTTTCCATCCTCCCCTTCTTTTTCTCTGGTTTCCTTCTAGGATTTCCTCCCTGCAGCCCCTAGTCTTTCTTTTACATGCTCCCCATGTCTGGCTGACTTCCCTTCCACTTTCATATCTCTAGGTCTCCTTTTCCTTCCAGAAATCCCTCCTTTCCTGTGTCTGTCCTCCCAGACCCTTGAGATTTCCCACGAATCCTCGATCCCCTCGTTGTCTGTCCTATCATGCCTTCACTCCTGCATTTTCCTGCACCAGGACCAGAGGGTGCCCTGGTTCTGACTCAGTTTCTCCTGCAAGTTACAGCTGGCTTTTTGGGAACAAAGTGTGTTTTAATTGAAAGATTATGTTCGGGAAGGAGTATGATATGGATTATCAGGATTATATTTCTTTGGCACTTCATCATGAGTTATTTAAGGTCACAGGTAATTAAACCAACCACCTTCAGTAGCTTGGGAAAAGAAACATCCCAATTCCAAAAGGCAATTTATCTCACCTCTATTAAGGATTTATTGTAGGATGAAATTAAATGTGCCCTGGAGGTGCATCTGTTTCTCTCCATTGTCAATACCAGGAGCTTAGAAAGATTCATTTGTGTGTTGCCAACAAGTTGTAGAAACTCAAGGACAGAGGCATCCTACGCTCACTGTTTAGACATAAAATATTGGAGAGAAACATGGGAATAAACTGGAGCTTTGCCCATAAAGAGACTGAGCAAATCTATCAGTTCAGTGATTAGGATGATTAGGGAAGAGCTATTTCAGCTGATTTCTATGTGCTCCTGTTCCACTTCCTTCCTAAAATTCCCTCCAACCAGCTGCATATCCATATGCCCATGGAGGCACAGGATTATCTGGGTATATGCACAAGGAAATTTTGGATAAACTTCTACTCGAAACAAGACAGATGAATGTCTTGTAAGACAACCTGATAGCAATGTATTCTTCTTGAAGTGAAGTGACCTAAACAAACCTATGCAGATCACTGCACAGAAAATAAAAATGTTCTTCCAATTGCAATTCCTAAATTCCCTTATTCTCCTTGATTTCTTCTACAACTCCCACTATTTCTCTTTGTAATTCTCACCAGCTTACAATTCATTTTCTGTTTGTTCTTTATGTTTTAATAAGAATATAATTATTCTTAGTGGCACATCCCTGCAGGGACTGGGTGTTACTCTGGTTAAAATGGCCACACATTTCCTGGAATATGAGTGGAGAAGTGGATGATGCATAATAAATGAGTGGTCAGCTAAGGAAGAGGGTCACTTCTCTATGTATTTTTCCCTGGTTAAATAAGCAGAATGAAAACCTCCACAGTTAAACAAAGGAATATTTGCAATGTGATAAAATGCTCAAACTCAGAGACTAAATTGCTGTATATGTGTATGTGTAAGCACATGTATGTATAATTTTTCTCACTTTTACTTCCTGACATGCACTTAATAAAACAAAGTGTTTGTGGTTCAATTTGTTTTTTAAAATAAAGTTAACGTGTAGAAGACTTTATTATAGATTATTAATTCAAAACTTAATATTTAACAAGAAAGTTGGACTAGATTGTCCCTTCCAACCTTAACTATTCTATGATTAATGGACATCATGAAGTCAATGACAAATTTTCAAATTTTGTAAATTGGCATAGGCTTGGCTTTAATGGAATAACATCAGGATTCAATAGTTTGAGGGTTTGACTTAGATATATATTTTGTCATCTTTATATGAGTTAACATCTTTCTCCATCTTTCTTCACTCCAGTGAACTTCGGACTGAAAGCCAAAAAAAGCGTTATCCATCCACGGTCAGCATCCAGCAACAGATCGATGAGATTTTCCTTGTCATCAGAAAAGTCATACCCCAATGGCCTTGTGGCCTCTCCAGACAACGGGGCACCCTTCTCCAATGGCTGCTCTCACCCAAAAGCTGGGGACCTGGTCCAGTCCTTGGTCAACGATGACATTGAGAAGCGGGTCCATGTGAACAAGGATGGGAGCTTGTCCGTGGAGATGAAGGTTCGCTTCCGTTTGCTCAATGATGAGACTTTGCAGTGGTCCACTCAGATCAAAAAGTCCAACCTGATGAACCGGCTGCCTTGTGAAGAGTCAGGAGTGGAGGAGGACAGTGGACTAGATCCCCTACGGAAAATGAACCCAGAAGCCAGCTCGGAAGCAGATGATTCCTTATATCCCTGTGATATCGATTCCTACATGTCCAAACTTGAGGAATCAGAATGTGACGAGGCCCACTGTCACAGCTGTGGAAAGAAACACCAGGACTATGACATTTGGAAGAACCCCATGCACATGTCCCAGAGGGAAGAGCCCAGCGTGCGAAGCACCTGGCACACGCGGTCGTCATGCTCCAGCACATCTTCCCGGAGAAGAGTAGTCCACAAAAAAATGACATCTGTAGATAGCATCCACACCACATCCAGCGAGGAATTCTCTGAGCACATTGTGAGAGAGTCCTCATCCTACTCAGAGACTATAAAGAACAGAGTGGCGTATCGATCCGTTAAAAAGTGTATGTGCCGAAGTGATTTATCTACCGGTGCTTCCAATGGAGAAGAACAGCAGGAATACACTCAGACAAGCACAGGAAACAGCCAGAGGCCTTCATCCTTGGGCTTGATGTCACATTCAAGCTGTGAAAACAACCTGGATACTCAAGACACCCCTGAAGACCAGGAGATCACCAAAATAATTTCACAAAATGAGGATGCAAATTGTTTTGAAGCTTCCTCTGTGAAGTGCTTGAAGGATGAGGAGGAAGAGGTTGAAAGCAGCAGAGTTGGGAGTGTCATGTCCAGGTCATCTCTGCAGTCCAAGCAGAGCAAGAAGAACGTGTGTGAGGAAACGAGCAGCGTGGGCAGGAGCATGTCCTCCTCAAGCCTTCAGAAGGCAAATCAGGGAGACAACAGCCAGTGCTCCACCCCTGCCAACAGCGTGCACAGCAAGTCCAGTAACTGCACCACACCAAAAGAAAAGACTGAGCAGAGTGACCCCTCTGATGACAACCCAGTGGTGTCCTCTTTCTCCAGTGAGTCCTGCCCCAAGAAAGAGACTGAAGAGGTGGAAGCAGAGCAGGAAGAAAGTGAAGTCAATGAAGTCAGCTCAGTGTCAGCAAAAACTAAGCCAAGCCAGTCAATCAGGGGTGAGAGCAGTGAAGGGGAACAATGCTCTATGCAAGGAACCCACCGTTCCAAGGCTAGTGACATGAACAGCAAGAAAAGTGGCAGTGATGAGAACATTCCATGCAGTGTGTCTTGCTCTTCCAGAGGGTCCAGAAAGAGCAAACGCAGTCACATTCATTTGGATGCACAGTCTGAAATATCTGTCTCTTCACTCGAATCCACTCCAAATAAAAAGAAGAGTTCGCTACATGCGGATGATGCAAGATCGGGCAGCAGGGCATCAATTTACTCCAAAAGCTCATGTGAAACCAAGAAAAAATCTGTTGGAGACACCATTTCTCATAAGTCAGGATCTCTTCACTCAAACATTTCATCTACCAGTGAAGCAGAGGCAAATGCAGGTCCTGCTGAGGAGAAAAGCTCAAGAAGTACTGCCAGTGGCTGCAGTGAATCCTCAAAAAACTCAAAGAAGAGAAGCCATAAAGCAGAAAGCAGCAAGCCATCATCCCTCTACTCAAGTTTTTCAAGTCCTAATGGAAAAGCTGGAGAGAGTCATGCCAAGATTAGTTCAGAACCCTCTTCTTCAAAACAGGGAAGCATGAGTGGGAGTGTATGTTCAAAAGTTGACCACTCAGCTGAGGATGGCATTAGGAATGGAAAACCTACAAGTAGCTCCTCAAGAGTCTCTTCAAAGTCAGAAATAAAAGATAAATGTGTGTTGACACAGATATCCCAGGAAACTGATGATAGGTGTTCACAGTCAAACATGTCCCTATCTTCAAAATCAAGGCAGACAAACCCAAAAAATCTTCGTGTGAAGGTGTCAAACTCCAGCCGGGCATCGGTGTCGGAGACTATGTCAGTGTGCAGTCTGCACTGCCCTGCCCCACCAAAAGGGAAGCCAAAAAGAAAAAACATGCGTTCAACCATGTTGAAGAATTCCTCCATCAGCAGCATCGGCACCGAGTCTGTGATGACCGCAGGAAGAGAGCAGAAAGAAATTGTGGATTCCTCCAAAGCAACTTCCTATGGTTCTAAATCCACTGCAGCCAAAAAAGATGGTCAGAATAATAAAGTGACTGATGATATTTGCAGCAAAAAAACAGAGGAAGAGGTAGAAGACACAGGTGTTCAGGAGGAAGGAGGTGATTTAATGCCATCAGCTCTACCAAATACATCTCCAGAAGAAGTTGTGCAAGAATGGCTCAGAAAAATCCCTTCGGAAACGTTGCTTATGAAATACGAAATGGAGGATGACAGAGAGGAGGAATGTGCAGAGTCGACCACTGAGGTATCACACTGTACAAATGCTGAGGAAGCCCCAGAGGAGGAAAAAGCTGAGGAAAAGAATGAGGAGGAGGAGGAGGCTGAAAAGGATGAAGCAAAGGATGAAGTGGAAGAAGAGAAAGCAGAAGACACAGCTATTATTGAAGAGGCTGAAGAATGCGTGAACCAGGAAGAAATCTCTGAGGTTGCAGCTGAAGCTGCCGAAGCTGAGCAGGCAGAATGCAACAAGTCTGTTACATCCAGCCAAAATAACAACAAGAGAGACCTGCCAACCTCTGTCCAGATGTCTGTCCAGATCATGAAGGCCTTGCTCAGTTCAAAGCACGAGACCAAATTTGACCGATCAAACAGCTTGCCTGAAGTGTCCCCCACAATGGGGAGAAAACTGAGTAATTCCGCTAACATTTTGATTTCTTGTCTTGCCAGCCTTCAGCTCCTTGATGAAGAGTCAGAGGATCCATCAGAAAACTCAAAACATTTGAATAAGTCAAGGTACACAGAGCTGCTAAATATTTTTCAAGCCCTCTGGTTTGGGTGCACTGCTGAAAGGAGCGGCCCAAGTTCAGGCCAAGAGGCAAGCAAGCCGGCAAAACCAGTGTCTGGGTCTAAGGTCCCAAAATCCATGGATCACGCCTTCACTGCCATGTCCTCCTCTGGGGTTGATGTTTGCAGTGGCTCTGGTGGCTCAGGAGAAGAGTGCACAGCTGGTGCCACGTTGGTGGCACAGAAAACCATGGAATGCAAATCAGCTGAGCAAATGGAAAATGCAGAGACTGGCACAGAACTGACTGAGGTTGAGGAGCAAAGTAAAGAGGAAGAGCAGCCATCCTGCCCTTCCACAGCCTGCTCAGAGGCAAAAGATGAGGGAAAAGCAGAGTCTGCTAGAGAGGAGTCTGTAATCCAGGAGGGAGAAGAGAATAAGGAGGATCAGGGCAGTAACTGTGAGCATGGTCAGGAGGAAGGGGGAGAAAATGAAAATGAGGAAGAAAACAAATCAGCTGAAACTGGAGAACAGGAAAAAGCTGAAGCTGTGAATGACGAAGTCCCACAAGAAAAGCCTGAAGAGGAAGCTGATCAGCCAGAGACCACTGGTGATGCTGATGTTGGTGATGCTGATGTCAGGACAGAGCTGAAAGATGAATTGCAAGAGCAGCCCCAAGAAGAGTCTCCAAATGACCCTGAGCCCAAAGTCAATACACCCACCATTGTGGACACATCTGTTGTCAAGCAAAACTCCGTGGATCCAGACCCAACCTGGGTCCTGAGACTACTCAAGAAAATCGAGAAGGAGTTCATGGCTCACTATGTCAATGCCATGAATGAGTTTAAAGTCAGGTGGAACCTGCAGGACAACCAGCAGATGGATGCAATGATACTGGAGCTGAAGGAGGAAGTGAGTAAAAGGATACAAAAGAGCATAGAGAAAGAGTTGAGGAAGATCAAAAGCAGGGCTGGAAGGAGGATGCCAAGGCCTCCAGAAGAGCCACCCACACGCGAGTCCAAACTCCAAACTGAGCAGAGGAGATGGCGACTTCAAACTATGCACAAAAAGTCCCTCTTTGGAGACAAGAATGGTGCCCAAATGAGGCTGGAGGAGACGTCAGACTTATCATTAGATGTAGACAATGACTTTAACCTTAGTGCAGCCTTGGAGGACAGCATTAACAAACAATCCAGTGAGGAGGAATATTGCCCATGTGACTCCTGTGTAAGGAAAAAACTGGCTTCCAGGCCTGCCAGAGCCCCTGTGGTGGCCACCAATGCCCCAGTCATGAAAGCCTTTGATTTGCAGAAAATCCTGAGGCTGAAGAAAGATGACAATGAGGAAGCCATTGTTGCAGAAGCAGCCCAGGACACCAAAACACTTCCCAATGGTTCTGTGGAGGAAGGGGCAGAAAACGAGGAGAAGGATGAGGAGCAACCTCAGACAGATGAAAGAGAAGCGGAGGATGATGACAGAAAAGAGCCAGAATTAAATGAAGATGATAGTGCAACGTTGAATGGAGATGGAGAAGAACCTGAAGTAGCAGATAGTCAAAACGCTGAGGTGGAGGATGAGGCCAGAATTGAAGAAACCAAAGAAGAAGCAGAAGAAGGAGGGGAAGAAACACAAGGAGAAGAAGAGAAAGAGGAAGAAGAAATGGCCAAGGCTGAAGAGGAGGAAATAAAAGAGAAGGATGGTGAAACTAATGAAGATGAGGAAGTTAAAGAGGAAGAAGCAGAAGAAACTAAGGAGGAAGAGGAACTAAATGAGGAGGAAGAGAAGGAAGAAGAAGAGGGAGTGAAGGAGGAAGAAGAAACAAAGGAGGAAGAAGGGAAGGAGGAAGAGGAAGAAGCAAAGGAAGAAGAAGAAGTGAAAGAGGAAGAGGAAGGGAAGGAAGGAGAGGAGGAAGCAAAAGAGGAGGAGGGGGAAGCAAAAGAGGAAGAGGAAGAAGCAAATGAGGAGGAGGAGGAAGAGGCCAAAGAGGAGGAGGAAGCAAAAGAGGAAGANGGAAGCAAAAGAGGAAGAGGAAGAAGCAAATGAGGAGGAGGAGGAAGAGGCCAAAGAGGAGGAGGAAGCAAAAGAGGAAGAAGCAAATGAGGAGGAGGAAAAAGAAGAGAAGGAGGAAGAGGAAGAAGAAGCAAAAGAGGAAGAGGAGGAAGCGAAAGAGGAGGAGGAGGAGGAAGCGAAAGAGGAGGAGGAGGAGGAAGCGAAAGAGGAGGAGGAGGAGGAAGCGAAAGAGGAGGAGGAGAAGGAAGTGAAAGAGGAGGAGGAAGAAGAAGCAAAAGAAGAGGAGGAGGAAGCAAAAGAGGAGGAGGAGGAAGTAAAAGAGGAGGAGGAAGAAGAAGCCAAAGAGGAGGAAGCAAAAGAGGATGAAGAAAAAGAAGAGAAGGAGGAAGAGGAAGAAGCAAAAGAGGGGGAGGAAGAAGCAAAAAAGGAGGAGGAGGAGGAGGGGGAGGAGGAGGAGGGGGAAGAGAAGGAGGAAGAAGCCAAAGAGGAGGATGAAGAAGTCAAAGAGGAGGAAGAAGAAGGGAAGGAGGAAGAAACAAAAGCGGAGGAAGAAGCAAAAGAGGAAGAGGAGGAAGGAAAAGTGGAGGAGGAAGAAGCAAATGAGGAAGAGGAGGAAGACGCTAAAGAGGAGGAGGAACAAGCCAAAGAGGAAGAAGAAGAGGAAGAAGCTAAAGAGGAGGAGGAAGCACAAGAGAAGGAGGAAGAAGAAGAAGGGAAAGAGGAGGAGGAAGAAGAAGGGAAGGAGGAGGAGGAAGAAGCAAAAGAGGAGGAGGAGGAAGCAAATGAGGAAGAGGAGGAAGACGCTAAAGAGGAGGAGGAAGAAACCAAAGAGGAACAAGAAGAGGAAGAAGCTAAAGAGGAGGAGGAAGCACAAGAGAAGGAGGAAGAGGAAGAAGTGAAAGAGGAGGAGGAAGAAGAAGGGAAGGAGGAGGAAGAAGAAGGGAAGGAGGAGGAGGAGGAAGGAAAAGAGGAGGAAGGAAAAGAGGAAGAGGAAGAAGCCAAAGAGGAAGAGGAAGAAGCCAAAGAGGGGGAGGAAGAAGTAAAGGAGGGAGAGGACGAAACAAAAGAAGAGGAGGAGGATGAAGGGAAGGAGGAAGAAGAAGATGCAAAAGAGGAGGAAGAAGAAGTACAGGAGGGAGAGGAAGAAGCAAAAGAAGAGGAGGAGGATGAAGGGAAGGAGGAAGAAGAAGATGTAAAAGAGGAGGAAGCAGAAGAGGAGGAGGAAGAGCAAAAAGAGGAAGAAGAAACAAAAGAGGAGGAAGGGAAGGAGGAAGAAGAAGGAACGGAGGACAATGAGGAAGCAAAGGAAGATGAGGGTCAAACAAAAGAGGAGCAGGGAGTGGAAGAGAAAGAAAACCCAGAAGAGGAGGAGGAAGAAGCAAAAGAAGAAGAGGGAGAAAAAGAGGAGGAAGAAATAAAGGAGGAGGAGGAGAAAAAAGGGGAAGAGGAAGAACAAGAGGAAGAAGCTCAAAATGAAGAGCAAGAAGCTGAAGAAAAGTCCGAATGCGAAGGTGAAGGTGAAAATGAAGCTGAAGAAGCAGAGGAGCCAGAGGATGAGGAAGTTGTGGCTGATGATGAGGCAGAGACATCAGAATGCAGAGGAGATGCTGAGGGCTCTGGAACTGACAACAATCCTGAAGGAGATGTTGTGGAAGGAAATGAAGAAGCTGAGCAAGATGAAGCTGAGGCAGAAGAAGATGCAAAACCAGAGTCAGGAGATGAGGCTGAGGAGAAAAACAGTGAAGGAGATGAGAAACCTGATGAGAATGGTGAGGAACCCACTGGTGATGACCCTGACAAGGCACATGAAAAACACGAAGACCAAGGCAACAGCAAAGTTTCTGAGAAAGCTTCAAAGACCAAAGGCAAGAAAACCAGCAAAAGGTTAGAAACTCTGAAAAAATCCACAGCCTTTTCTTGTTATTCTTCTGTTGGAAACTTCTCACAGCAATCCCAGAAGGGGTCTGATGATGAAGAGGAAAGAGTAGCTGAAGAAGAAGTAGTCGAAGAGGAAGGAATAGTTGAAGAGGAAGCAGTAGCAGAAGAGGAATGCAAAGGTGATGATAGCCCCACTAGTGACCACCCCAATGGAGAGGTTCGAAGTGATGAGAGCTCCAAGCCCTCCCAGATGTATCCTGACAGTGAGGAAGAGGAAGAGGACAAAGAATCTTCGGGTTCTGATCCTGTGGGAGATGAGGAGCAGCCAGATACTGAAGGTGCAGAGCCAAAGGAGGCTGAAAACACTGAGGAAGTTCAGTCTTCTAAAAAGAAAGAAAACTCTGATGAGATTGACCAGGATGACCTGGACTTCTAGAACTGCTGACTAAAAACTGACTTTTTCTCTCTTTCTTCCTTTCTTTCTTTTTTTAAAAGTACATTTTCATTGCATATTTCATTATCTCTGGTGAGTTGAGCCCTCGTAATCGGCTTTTCTTCTGAGTTAAATGTGGTAAACTCAATCTTGAATCCTGTGAGTAATGTTGCGATTACCTGCCCTCATTTCTAGAGGGCTAGTAGCTCATTAATTTCCTGTGGTCTCAATAGGTAAGTGATTTAGGGAAAGAGAAGGCTGTTTTGTTTGGGATATCTTCTAGTTCCCACCCTTTAAGCCATGCTGTTTGCTGCTGGAGTGATCTGTGGCTCTGCTGGGCATCGTCTCTGTGTGACTTTGGGATGCCTTTCACCTGTTGCACACTATAATTTCCTGGAGAGATTGCCAATCCACAGAAACATGATAAAATTTGGATTCATTGCCAAAGTCTGGTCAGAGCCCACAGAGATGTACATTCATCTTCCTCCTTACCCTACCTTCCCTATACCCTGTATATTCATCTTTCCCTCACCTACCCCACCTCCTCTGTACCCAGAAAAAAGGGTCTGAGATACCAAAGATTTTCCCCTTTTTCTTTTTTTTTTTTCTTTTTTTTTTTCTTTTTTTTCCCCTTTAGTAGATGTTGAGCTCATTCCTCATTTCAATGGAAGCCTCAACATGGAGTAAGGTCTTTCCAGTAGATCCTCTTCCAGTCCCCATCTCTCTGTATTATGCTCATCACTGTGGTGGTAGATAAAAAAGATGAGTTAATTCACTCTGTCAGGTCTCTGAGAAGTGGTTGAATGCAATATTGACCAAATTAGGGATAGATCCAATCCCTTGTGATGTCCTTTACTATGCCAATGATGGTATTGAAGCACTTTACAACCATCTGGGATCCCTCAGACAGTTTTGCACGAGGCCCTGTTCTGGAGCTAATGGGATTTGCAATGGCTCAGTGCCCCATCCTTGCAGACAAAATTTAAACTAATTTTCCCTTTAACATGGAAAAGCTTTGGGCATTTGTGCTGCAGCAAACAGCTGGAAAAGGCTGAAGCAGTTATTGGAGAGCTTGGACTTTACAAACCACACTAGAACTGCAAACTTCATTTAGCAACTGTTTTTTACCAGATTGTAACTTTTTTCTTTTTTTTTTTTTTTTCCTTCCTCTGGGGAAATATAAACATTTCTGAATAAATGCCCAACTAATGCCAGGGAAAGTTTGACCATACCTCAGCTGCATACTCAAGTAAAGCTCTTAGGGACACAGTTCATTTTATCAAAAATTTGCAGGGGGAATAAAACAGAGAGGTTGAAAACAAAATGCCTTAAATCGTATGGAGAAAAAGTATGTGTGTAGTGTTGTGCTGGGTTTGTGAAGATGTATGCAGACATTTAAATAATCAGCATTCCAAACTAAATAATTCCTGTGGTCTTCATTTCTAGAATCCATTTCTTAAACTCACAACCAGAGATAAGATTCATTTGACTCAAATAAAGATCTGGATTCAGCTCCCAAGACAAACAGTTGTTCAGAGACAAACAATTTTGAGTGTCTGAGGACTAAGGGGAGTTTGGGAGAGGTCAGTGGAGAGTTGGATCTCAGCTGAGCTGTTCCCACAAAGGTGGACAGTGCCTCCAGGGAGATCATCCAGGGACAACAGCACCATCCTCAAGATGGAGAAGTTAAAATAACCATCCCCAAAAGAAGGACAGCCCCATCTGTGAACTTCATGGAATCACAGAATGGTTTGGATTGGAAGGACCCCAAATATCATCTGGTTCCAACCCCCTGCCATGGGCAGGAACACCTGCCACTACCCCAGGTTGCTCCGATGCCTCTCCAACCTTGGACACTTCCAGGGATGGGACAGCCACAGTCTCCCTGGGAAACCTGTGCCAGGGCCTCACCACCCTCACAGGGAAGGATTTTTTCCCAATACCCAACATAAATCTCCCCTCTTTCAATTTTTACACCTAAAGACCATCAACCCAATTTAGTTAATCCAGCACTGCCAAACTCACCACTAAAGCATGGTCCCAGGTTCTACATCATGTATAGAACCCTTTTGGTTTCATAATCAGCTTTGTGACACATCAATTCATGCAGGATTCTAAAAAGAACTGAGCCTGGTAGTCACAGCTCTGATCTTGACATGAGGACATGGTACATGTTGAGTGAACTCTAAACATTCCTGGTGAAATGTCTCCCTCTGAGCCACGCTCCAGACTCCCCTCATAACCAGCAGGGAGAGAGGGGCAAACACTGTGATTCATCTGCTGCAGGCTGCTTCCTTAGGAGGAGGGGGCTACACTGCCAGCAGGTACATTTCTACCTGCAGAGTGCACAGGGAGCCTAGACAACTTCCTCAGAGGAAAATCACCAAATCCCACAGTTATTAGGTTGTAAAAGACCTCCAAGACAATCAAGTCCAATCTGTGGCTGATCCCCACCTTGTCACCCAGCCCAGAGCACTGAGTGCCACATCCAGTTGTTCCTTGGACACCTCCAGGAGTGGGGACCGCACCATTTCCCTGGGCAGCCCCTTCCGAAATGTCTCATATGGGAAGAGCTGATCTCACTGTAGCTACTCTACAGCATCTTACTTTGATGACTTTCAGGCAACAGCTCAAGCCAGTTATCCCATGGAAGTTTTAAAAGTGGAGTTTTTTTGGCTCCAAGATCACAAGGGGAATGGCTTCAAACTGAAAGAGTTTAGGTTGAATATTAGGAAAAAGTTATTCCTGTGAGGGTGTGAAGCCTTGGCACAGGTTGCCCAGGGAAGCTGTGGCTGCCCCTGGATCCCTGGAAGTGTCCAAGGCCAGGCTGGATGGGGCTTGGAGCAACCTGGGATAGTGGAAGATGTCCCTGCCCATGGCAGAGGTAGAACTGGATTATCTTTAATGTCCCTTCCAACCCAAACCATGCTGGGATTCTGTGATTGCCTTTCTGTGCAGTTGCTAAAAGGCACTGTTGGAACTTAACAGGTTAGGGAAAGGGCAAACATTTCCCAGGATTTCTCCTGCAGCTGCTGACTTTGATCACTTTAAAGCTGCTTACACAGTCAACGCCACGCCCTACTCGTGTTGAATCAGTCAGTTCCTCACCTGCAGCACGGGTAAGGAGAAAGAAACTAAAAGCAACACAAAAATGCAGTTGTCAAACCATGAAAACTGAAATCACCAAAGTTCCTGCCCAGGAGACCTGTCCCACTCATATCTGTGTTTGTCAGCATGTCTGGGCAGTGACTCACACATGTGCCTGTCACAGTCAGGGCAGAGTGAGCTCTGCTCACCAAAATCCCCACTCAGAGGGGCTGGGGAGCAGCCAGTGGGGATCCACAGACAGATGTTGCTGAAGGAGGTGTCTCCTTCCTCCACTAATCTCACCCAGGATCACCCAGAGCATCCATGAAGGAAGCAACCAGCTGAAAAGGATCCCTCGCAGTCACATCCCTCACGCTTGCACGGCTTCCAACGTTTGCATTTCCCCTTGGCTGCTGTGACTCAGGCGCCTGTTGGGTCTTGCAGCTTCCCCTCTCCCTCTGACAGCACGGGAACGTGTTCCCAGCCAGGTTCAGGGCTGTCACGTTCATAGGGGCTGGGAAGATCACTCCTGTCACCACCTGGAACGGATTACAACTGCTGTCTTTCAGCAGGGCTGAGGAGGAGGAGGGAGCAGAGGCGATGCGAGACTTGCACAGCTGTACTTCGTGCTTTCCCGTGCTCCTCTGCCTGTCTTTGGGGTGGTTGTTTTTGTTTCTTTACCAGCCAGACAAATTGCTTCTTGATGTGCCTCGGTTCTGTTTGCCTGCTTGCTTTTGAAATGGGAAATATCCAGTGAAAGATGAGAAGCGTGGTGAAAAGCTCAACACAAACGATGGAAATGAAGGAAATGTGCTTTCCAAGGCTGAGGTCTTTGCAGACGTGTGTGAGCAGACTCCTCTCGCTAATGGAGAGCAATAATCCCCCTTTCCTGGTGGCTCCTTGTTGACACAGTGCCATATTTAGCTCCAACCACTTGAAATCCCAGCTGCCTGACAGGAAAGGGTGGTTTGTGGTTATTTCTGGACCTCAGGCTCCTCCATTAGGTTTTTCTCTGGAGGGCAGGGAGAGTTTCCAAGCTGGCTGTGGATGTGCCCTGCAAGCTCCCTCTTTTTTTTAATTGGAAGGTGGAGAACTTGCACTGCAGGGCTTGGTTGCTCCTTGGCAAAGTGCAGGAATCAGCGCTCCTCCTGGATGGGATGGGAACACTCAAATCAAATGTGTGGTGCACACATCAAGCTCCAGGCATTTGGGAGGTGCAGTGTTTTCCTCCAAAATTGTGACACTCCTTTCCTGGGGGCAAATCCATCAGTCCCACTGCTCCTCCAGAGAGGCACTTCCTCATGCAGGAGGAGTGATTAGGACATGGGATAAAGGATACACAAAGCTGGTTTAAACTCTGACCAGACATTACATCCTTGGCCACACTCCTGCAGTTTGCCCTGCTCCAGGTAGGATACCTTGAGCCAAACAGTTGGGAAAGGGTGTCTGAAGAAGGCTTGAAACAAACACAGGCTTCTTGGGGGCTGCAGGATCTCCCGACATCTCTTCTGTTGGAGCTGCCTTGCTTTTGGCGAGCAAAAAAAGAGTTGCAG
The DNA here is from genome assembly GCF_001522545.3 of Parus major. Taxonomy (NCBI): domain Eukaryota; kingdom Metazoa; phylum Chordata; class Aves; order Passeriformes; family Paridae; genus Parus; species Parus major. The sequence continues at coordinate 110,570,404 of NC_031770.1, forward strand.
GATAAACTCAGCAGAGAGAGAGGCTCATTCTGCACTTCTGAATGGTGACTAACCCAGTCTTTTATATCCCAGGAAAATGCCAAACGCCAAGACATCTCCTGTGTCCATCCAGCACAGCCTTTCCCCCTCAGCTGGGGACTCCCTAATTATTCCAGTCCTTACTTTTTTGGTGTGGTCAGCTAGGTGTGTACACATCCCCTACATGCCAGGGAAAGAGAGGGATTATTTAGGGAGGAATTCCTGATATTCCAAACTCATGCTAAAGGCAGAAGAGGTATTTTCTGTGATTCTCTAGAAAATAAGAAGCCTGGAGATGTTTATTTTCTCATGCCCCTAAGCCACAGACCCCTTGACCTTGTCAGGCTCAAGGAGCGACCTCCGTAACCTCGCGGCCACTTCTAATTTTAACTCCCTGCCCTCTGATCCGAGCACCAGGGTTTGTGCAGCTCCAACAGGAAGCATCCCTGCTGACCTTTCTAATTCCAGGAGCTTGATGCTTGCTTATCCCTGCAATCCACAGGAAAACCCCTACCTAAGAGCCACCTGCACCGTTTGCAAGGAATCACATTTTGCTGCAGCTGAGAGGATCCAGACCTGCTTGGAAAAGGATGTGTTTATTCTCAGCCCTGTGGTGTGAAAGTGGGGCTGGAGTGTGAGGGTGGAAAGGTCAGGCTGTGACGGGCTGGTGGTTTTTTTTTTCCCTCAGTAAGAAGGGCTTTGCCTATTGCAGAGTCCTGGCTGACAGATGTGACATGTATTAACCTTTCAGCTCTTGCATAAAGGATGGTGCTGGGGCTCCTTTTCCAGTTTTAAAAGAGCTGAGGCAGGCTCTTTCAGCCCTGTGACAGAGAGGGAGTGGGCGTAGGAGCAAGGTCAGGACAGCGCTTCCTAAGCGGATGGAAATGCTTCCCTGTGGTGCCTAATTAGTCTATTCCAGCACAGAAATCCTCCCCCTGCACCAGGCCCAACCTGGGAGCTCTCCCTGGTCCAGGGTCAGTCCAGCCTTAGGGTAGTGGACACTTTGGTTCCTGGTCTGGTACTCCTGATCCCCCTGCAGAGAAGACTCAGGCTCATCCAACAAACACCGTCCTTCCCACTGCTGTCCCAAAGCATCCTCTCCATCACAGCAACCTCAGCCACTCAAGGGTAATTCCATATTGAGTTTCATGAATGGCACAGGTAAATCTCTGCAAAAAACTCTTTCTTGTGTACTAAAACATTTGAAGAGTGATTTTTGGGTTGCTAAATATTCAAATTTCTGTATTTCTTTTTCAAGTGTCAGTTCCTTCCCAAGTTATCCAGAGCAGGAACTTTACTGAAGTGCAAGGAACCAACTCCTGCTCTTGAGAATCTCACTGAGCAGCAGGACTCACCCTCTGTAAGGAGTCAGGAACAAGCAAGGAATGCAGCCAGGTTTGGCTCTCCCTCTGTCTTTCCTGGGCTGCAGTCCCTCCCTGGCTGTTCCTCCTTGCATCAGACACCTGATTCATCAAACCTCAGGGACGGCAGGCACAGCCCAGTGCTGCAATCCCTGCAGGAATTCACTGTCATGGAATGCTTTGGGTTGGGAGGAACCTTAAAGTTCATCCAGTGCCACCCCCTGCCATGGGCAGGGACACTTTCCTCTACCCCAGGTTGTCCCAAGTCCCACTCAACCTGGCCTTGGACACTTCCAGGGGTGGGGCAGGACAATGCTCTTCTCTGGGCAGGATAATGCATCAAGTTGTCCTTGAGGAAGGACACAACCCTTCTGCTCTCTCACTTTGTAGGCTGCATGACCCTCGCTGACCCCAATGCACCAGCTAAGGTGAATTTGGGGAGTTTTAAATCTTACCTTGATCTTTGTGGTGACATCAGACATGTTAGCTGGTCTGGGCTGCTAAACCCAGCCACATGATGGAGCAGAAAGGGGACAGAGATTTCACATTAAAATCTGTGATGGTTTGAAGAATGGAGGGCTTGCTGTTAATAAAAACATCCCTGTGTTCCTGATAACCCAAATTATATTTCATGGCAGAAGACCATGATCTTGATCTCTTCCCAGTCTCCCACCTTGAAGGCAAACACCCATCAGTCCTAACATGCTGTATTTCACTTGGTTTCCCAAGAAACCTGGAGGGTAAAAATAGAACCATAGGATCATAGAATGGTTGGAAGGGACCTTAAAGATCATCCAGTTCTGACCCCTTTCCATGGGCAGGGAATAGAAGGACACTAAGGAGTAACCCGAGGACAGAGCCATAATGCTTGTCCCAGAGGCCAGAATGTTTCATTCAGACCTGGCACCATATTGCACAGCTGAAAATTCCACCCCAAGAAGACAAATTCACATCAAGGGTAAAATTTTGGAGGTTACTAGTGTAGTAATTTAACTTTCTGAGCAGTAATGTCGTAATTTCATTTTCTGCCCTGGGGATGCACTTCATAAATAAGAAAACTTAAGGAATGAGATCAGATTAATGAGGGCTCTGGCAGTATCAGCTGACCACAGCAACATGTGCTGGGAGGGAAGGAGAACTGAGGAGAAAAATGCACCTCACATGTGAGAGATGTTTCTTATCTCACCACTGCCCACGCTGAACTGCGAGGATTTGGTTACATCAGATGTCTTTTGGTGCTGTCAGCCAGTCCCAGCAAGGGACCACATCTAATCCCATCAGGTTTCACCTTCCTGTGACACCCCTGAGCAAGGAAAGAGGATTGTGCATCTCTGGCCACACCTTGGATTCACATCATGCGTTGGAGGGCTCTGCTGGAGAGGAAGGACAGAGAGTGGGGAAAAAAACCAGCCCCCTGTTCCCCTCCCTTCTCTCACTTTCCTGTTGCTCCTCCCTATCTCTTCCTGCCTGGTGATCCTAGCGGACACTGGCCTTTTCCCAGCACTGTGACAGGAATCCAGTGTTCCTCTTGGGCTCGGGGCTGATCCCAGCCAGGGAGGCAGGGAAGGCACCCAGGGAAGCAGGCAGAACCCACAGCCCACAGCCTTGGAAGAAAAGGAGAGGAACAGAGCATCCATCCCCAAACAGGAGTCTGGAAACATGTACAAGTACAGGAGTCTGAGTCTCTTTTCCAAAGCAGGAGTGGTTCTAGAAATGCACGCTCTTGGCTTTTTGCCACGTTGGAGCAGACCAGCTTGTGGAGAATGAAAGGGTGGATTTGTATTAGTCTCATTAATAACCATGGATTGGAATTCAGATCTATGCTAATTACATCTGCAGTTGGTGCTAAGACAGGAAGACTTTTACAGTTTCCTGACCCTCAGGGTCTCAAGAGACAACTCCATGAGCTGGGGTGTCATAAAAGAGTCTTACTGATTTGTGGAGGTGATCCACAGAGAGAGGAAGATCCATTTTGCTCAGAAAGCTGGAGAAGAATTTGAAACAGCACCACTGCCTAGATGTTAACGATGTTATAAAGCCTTAGCTATCAGTAACACCTACAGGCTGGTAGTTCTCCAGTCAACATATTCATAGGCTTTGATCACCATAGAATCATGTGAGGGTTTGGGTGTGAAGGAACATTAAAGCTCATCTTGTTCCATGAGGAGGGACACATCCCACTATCCCAGCCTGCTCCAAGCCCTGTCTAACCTGGATTTGGACACTGCCAGGGATCCAGGGGCAGCCACAACTTCTTTGGGCAGGCACTCACAGAGTGGGTCAGATACTCACAGAGGGAGAAATTTTAATTTTACTGAGTAGTGCATCCCAGTAACTCATCCCAGAATATTGGTAGAGAGTTGATTTTTTTCAGGAATGGTATTACAGCTCCCAGATCTGGGTGAAAAAAAATAAATAAAATCCAAGCATAAAATATGAAGTTTGGCCTATGGAGTGAGTTCCCTGCTGCTTTTACCTTTTCCAGGAAAAAGGTGTGGCATTTGGATCCACAACTTCCAGGCAGGGGAACCTAGCAAGAGACCACCCTGTCTCTATGTCTGCAGTCCCTTCCTCCCCTGTGAGATCTCTGTGGAGTCTTCCCTCAATACCTAAAGAGAGGAAATATAAAATTCTACATCATGGGACAGAGGAGAAATCAGGCCACTGGACTGAGGCACCGCTGGAATAATCCTGTGATTATATATAAGAGTCATATAGAGATACACTAATGGTGACAATCCCAAAAATCCCAGAAATTTAATAAGGTCAAAGTGGGACTTTTGACAAGATCATGCAGTGGCAGGATCTTGTGATGAATGTGAATGCCACACGAATGTCTTCTTGTGAAGAATGACTTCAAGCTGAGAGAGGGTAGAGTTAGATGGGATATTGGAAGGAATTATTCCCTGTGAGGGTGGGGAGGCCCTGGCACAGGGTGCCCAGAGAAGCTGTGGCTGCCCCTGGATCCCTGGCAGTGTCCAAAGCCAGGTTGGATCAGGGCTTGGAGCAACCTGGGATAGTGGAAGTTGTCCCTGCCCATGGCAGGGGGTGGAACTGGATGATCTTGAATGTTCTTTCAAACCAAACAATTCCATGATTCCGTGGTTTTGGAAGAACTGAGTACACTAAGCACAAACAAGTGATGACAGATTGTATCCCAGCCCTTCAGAAATGAAACCACAGAGGGACAGACTGAGACAGTGAAATGGGTTACAGAAAAATTTAAAAAGATCACAAAAGAGAGGCTGACAAGACAGCAAAGTTGACATGGAGGGAAGTGCTCCACCACTACAGACAGCAGTGTAAACTGATCAGGTGTGCCAGAAATAAGTGAAACATCATCATCCAGTTGCTCTCTCTACCCTGAAAAACAGTTTCTGCCTGCCTCTTCTTGTCCAGGCAAGTTTTAAATCTCCTGAGGTTGGGTTTAAAGAGTGTGATTTTTGTTTTCTTGCCTTATTCATACCTGCAGTTCTTCAGTGAACAGCAGAAATAAACACAGGTGGACAAAGCACAGGAACACTGCAGCAGAAAAGATGGGAAGAATGAGCAGGGCAAAGGGAGGAAGCAGCAGTGCAAAAAGGCAGCTGGGAATAGCTGGGGATCAGCTGTAAGAGGAAGGCTTCAGTTTGATATATGGTGCCAGAGACATTATTAATGATTTGATGGTTTTTACCTTTAAAAACTTGGGGTGGATTATTTATTATGTCACCACAGAGCTCGTATGATCTATGAAAGGGATGATAATACGGACCTGCTCCTGGCCTCTCAGATTCACTGCGTTTTTACAGCCTTTAATTAGGACTTAATTCTGCACTCCTGACACAGAGGAAGAGTTTGGGGTATACTTAAAGAAAAGAAAAACACTTCCCCCCTTGCTTAAAATATCCCATTTGACCATGAATGAGCAGCTCTGCTGAGAGTCATCACAGCATTTTCACAGGTCAAAGGATTTATTTTCGTCTTCAAATAATGAATAACCCAGAGAAACACAACTAGACTGGAAATATTGCTAAAGCCCTGACTTTGGTGTCCTTCCATGAAGTTAGCCAGGAAAGCAGTGGGCACTAGCTGCATTCAGAGTGGGAATCTCTTCAGTAGGGTTGGTGCTCTGCATTTGGGAGAAAACTCCTGTGATTTGGGTCCAGAACCATCATTTGAGGCTGGGGAAAGGCACGAGGTACATATCCAACTCAGCCAACATCCCAACTTGCCAGGCACAGGCAGAACTGCAGATAACCCACAGTTACTGGTGTCCTCAGCACCACCTTAGT
>NC_031770.1:110576566-110579899 GCF_001522545.3 Parus major
CTCCTCTCCCATCTGAGCTGTCCCCAGATGGTGACAGTGGCCTCCCAAGGCTGTGCTCTCACTGCAGACTGTGCCCATCCTCCCTGAGGAGCCAGAGGGATTGTGCAGGGCATGGCACAGCCTGGCAGTGAGTCAGCCCCGAATGACAAGGGAAGAGAGGAAAGGTGATGGGTGGCAAGACATGGGGTGAGTGAACTGTCAGAGAAGAGCAGCTCAGTGCAGGCACACCCAAGGGAGAGCTGCTCCTGGTGAAGGTCAGCACAGAGGAGGTGGGTGTGAAGTGCTCCTCCCAAAGCTCCAGGATGGAGAGCACCTGGATCACTCCAGCTCTGACTGGCATTGGGATTTGGGGTGAACTTTGGGGCTGTATGATTGAGAAAAACAGATTTTCTGGCTCGCTTGGTTCTCTGTACACACTGAGAAATCCCATAAGCACTGCACGAGGCTGAACTTGTCCTTTGGGCAGGAGAAGGCTCCAGATTTGCAGGCTGAATGCAGCCATGGCACTGAGGAAACTGAGACCTCAGAGGCTGCTTTATTATGTTCCTGCTCCCCTCCATGAGCAGAGCTCCTATCCCTGGTGGTTTGGAGAAGGACAATAATAAAACAATCAGAATAACTATTCTGAATAATGGGAAAATGCACTTTTATCCTGCTCCTGGCCTGATTCTTCCCCTCCTCAACGCCTCACTGAGTGCTTTTGTTGGTTGATAATTTCAGTGTGGGACTGAGGATGTGGGTGTTCATTCAATAAATACCAAAGGTTCTTGCAGTGGGCATTTTCCTGCCCATGGGCACCCAGGGTGCTTAATTCCACCTGCCTGGGATTTGAGTGGCTGGGGAGGCGAGGGGCTGACTTATCTGTGGTTGTCTCATGGTGATGATGGCACGTTTCTAAGAGGGGTAAAATAAAAAAAATCATGGAATTGTTTGGGTTGGAAAGGACCTTAAAATTCATCTCATTCCACCCCTCCTGGACAGGGACACCTTCCACTTTCCCAGGTTGCTCCAAGTCATGTCCAGTCAGGCCTTGGGCACTTCCAGGCATGAAAAACCACTGTTTCTTATGGGAGTTTATAGATTTAGCCCTCAGGACTTGGTTTGTTCTCATCATTCCTGCACCAGTGGGATGTGATCTGCAAATCCTCACCCTGGGCTATCCCAAGATGAGAGTATGAAGAAAGAGGAAAAAGGATGGCCCAGGTGTCCTGGACTCATCCAGTCCAGTCCAGTTCATCTCATTTTGCAGGAAAGTGGAGCTGCAGACAGCAAACTGTGAGGAATAAAGCTCAGGACAGAGCTGAGATGAGCTGTGGGATGAGCAGAGCCACCAATAATTCAAGATATTCATTACTATTTTCACTAAACTGCAAGGAGGCATTAAGGGATCATGGACATGATATGACTCTCCAGGCACAACCCAATTCCTGTCTTCCAAGCTGCATTCCCACCATTTCCTATCCTATCTGGAAGAAGAGCTTCATATCAGCACAAAAACCCAGCTGCTGATAATCAGGGGAAAAAAAAAAATTAAGAAAGAACCATCTGGAAAATCCAGTGGTCCTTGAGCAAAGCAAGAGGTCTCCACATAACTTGGTGGTCAGACTTTAACCTAAGCTGATGTTAAAACAGAAATAAGACATGGTCCCTTCTCAATTTAAAACAAACATTTGCCATTAAAACATGGTTCAGTTACAAGTAGCAGCCTGAATTAACTTTTGGTTGAACCACTTACCCAAGCTGAGAGACTCTGAGGCTCATTTTTCAGTTTCAGTCTTGCTGAGGATGATATAAAGCTCCCCATAACCTCTGTGGCCTGGAAGACGCCACGCTCAGTCAATACCCCCTCAGAATGACAGGTCCCAAATCCCACTGCAAGCCGTGATGGATTGTCCTGGGGTGAGATTTCATACATCTCCTGCTTTCAGAGGGGAGCTGACACGAATAATTGGTGTCACTTTTGCTGGGACTGTGCCAAATGCTGACAAAACAATTCCTAATCAGAGGTGCTGGGATTTGTGAGCTGGACAACAGGGAGGTGTCACTGTGGCAGTGAGCTCGAGGGGTCTCAGCTGGCTGGGACAGAGTGGCCTCTTGGCTGGTGAAAGAGTTCGGTGTTGTGACAGAAGTTGGTGGCACCGGCTTGTCAAGAACTCTGCAAACGTGGAAACCCAGCTAAAGTCTCACCCTGAGTCCTGGAGAGCTCAGAAGTTCAGGAAAAAGGGTATCAGCCCCTTTTTCTGCATGTCAGCCCTTAATCTTCTCTTGGGAGACCCACAGGATGCTGCCTTGCAGGATGGGGAAATATTCATTGGTGCCGTATGGTGCTGCATCACCGCATGTGGTTTCAACCCTAAAAATCCGATTATTTCTACAGTAGTTCAGGAGTGGCAAGGATTAGTGACTTTTTCAACATCCCAAAGGGAGTCTGGATCCAGGGCCTGACCCTGTTTTCCCACAAAACTCCTCCTGCACCACAGTCCCCACCACTTTGTTGCAGCCACTGTCCCCCACCTGCTTTTCACCGAGAGCAGGCTGTGCTCCCAGCCCTGACTCAGCCCCTGAACCAGCTAAACATAGCAGGGATAGGGAGCTATTCCCTGGAAAATTGATCCATCCTGACAGGCTCCTGGGAGAAACCAAAATTATCTCCACTAAGCCGGGGGGTGACTGATACCACAGGAAAAGTCTCATCACTGAAGAGTTTCAGGCTGTAAGAAGGATTCACCTAGTAAAAACACCCCCGTTTCCATCCTAAAGAACTTGGATTTGGAGACACATGAATAGGGGGAGGGTTTTTTCCATGTCCCCAAGGCTTTCAAAGGCTGCTTAATTGTCCTGCTCCTCTCCCACTTTTCCTTTGCCTCATTGTTAGCGTTATCAACAATTCCCATGCTATAGCACCACGCAGGAAAATAATTCCACACCTGGCACTGGGCTCGTATCCTGTCTGCAGGGGCCACAGGGCGAACAATCGGGTCTTCACCTCCCGTATGGCACCGAGCAGGGAGCAGGGAAGGAAACCTGGGGCAGCGGCACAATTGGCGGGGAAGCATCGGCCGCGCTCCGAGAAAGAGTTTTGGCCGCTGTCGGATTTTCTGTTGGAGCAAGGGGCCGGGATTTAGGGACACGCGTGTGTTGGACGCCCTCTGCTGCTGATAAATGTGAGTTTATCGCGTTTCTCTTCAAGGATGTAATTCCAGGCCAGAGCCAAGGTCAGGGAATCACAGAGTCATAGCGACATGGGATGGCAGAAACACAGAACCATGGGATCATGAAGTTATTGAACAGTAGAATCATGGAAAGAGCCATGGAATTGTAATCATAGAGCCA
>NC_031770.1:110580835-110605570 GCF_001522545.3 Parus major
TGGAGTCATAGAACCATGATATCATGGAATCATGGAATCATGGAATCATAGGGCCAGGACATCACAGAATCATAGAACCATGATATCACAGAATCATGGAATCATAGAACCATGATATCATGTAATCATATAATCATAGAGCCATAGAGTCGTGGAGTCATGGAATCATGATACTGTGGAATTATAGAATCACAGAACCACACAATCACAGAGTCACAGAATCCTGGAATAACAGAATGACAGAATGGTTTGGATTGAAAGGGACCTTAAAAATCATCTCATTCCAAGCCCCTGCCATGGACAGCTCTGTTTTTACATGAGCATAAAATAACAACAACAATAAGGAATGGAAGGGCCCTGTAGGCCATTCCTTACCCCCAGAACAAAATAATTTTTGCTTGAATTCTGATTGTTGCAACTTTTTCCATATTCTTAAACCTTCTTTTCAATGATATTTTTTTCCCTGCTCCTTTCTGCTCCTCCAACAGTTTAGCAACATGGCCAGTTGACCTCCAGTGCTCCATCCCAGTAGTACGAATGCTGTCATTGACTCTGAATGCCTCAGTAGTTCACCCAAAATTTCTCTTTGCCCAGGAAACCTGTGTCTGTTCCATCCCTGGAAGTGTCCAAGGCCAGGTTGGAGCAACCTGGGATAGAGGAAGGTGTCCCTGCTCATGGCAGAGGAGTGGAATGGGATGAGTCTTAAGGTCCCTTCTAACCCAAACCATTCTAGGTTCTATGATTGAGGTCTCCACAACCATCACCCCAATATCTCACAGAGTTTCTGAAATCCTGAAAAGTCTGGCTCATCTTTGTCTCCCAGGATCATGACTTTCCTCATCACTGGATGGCACACAAAGTTGAGTCCTAAAGTTGAGCACACAGACCAGACCTTTCAGGTTGAATCTGCTTCCAAAACCTCTCCATTTTCATTGGCTTGTCCTCGTTTTCTGACAAGATCTCCACTCTGGGCTGGAAGCCACCTGACCACTAGAGAGGGAGAAGATTCTCTTTAAAAGGTGTATTTTGCTTTGGGCAAAGGCTTAGGATTACCTAATTCAATAATTGTGGCTATGCCACAGGGATTTTATCCAGGCTGAAATATGTTTGGGGACCTATGCAGACAGAAAACACCCTGAATTTTCTATTGGTGTCAATATATTTTAATTGGAACTTTTAAGAAATCCCTTTGTCAATTCAATCCCTCTTTCTCTCCAGCTGTGCTGTGACCCTACTGCCCAGGGAGCAACCTGACAGAGCACATGTCTGAGAGAAACTTCCCTGTGGGGTCTCATGGAAACACTTGTGGACTGATTTCTGGAGTCCTGGAGTCAGAAAGAGCATCCAGGCTGTGCTCTGACCGATTTTTGAAGGCACACTGACCTGTGTTTCAACACCTTGGTGTCCAAGAAAAACCCTTAGGGAATCGAAGACCCAATGTCCAAAGTTTAGGTGCCCACTCTGATTCATTTTACTGTTGTAGAAAAACTTCATCCTCACTTGTCTGTTGATAAAAGTAGGCAGGAGGATTAGGGAAGGCTTAGGTTTGAATTCCTCATCCTAGGGGTGCTTCAGACCAACACCTGTTAATTGCACCAAGGTGTAATGGGCCTCAGGATGAGCCAGGCTGTGACATGGGGTCCTTTACTCCACACACAACATCTTCCCACCCTTTAGGCCTTTCAGAGCTGCTGTCACTTGGGGAGGACCCGTGTAGGAGTTTTGTTGGTGGCTTGCTCCAACAAACAGTCAAGGTACCTATAAAGGGCAGGATTCTATTCAAGATTCTCAGCTGCTTAGGACCTCTTCCCACCCAAATTCTGTTCAGGACTCTAACATGGTTAAGACCTCTTCTCACTCACATTTCAATACCTTGTGCCCACCCTGCCCAGCTGAGTCCCCCCTGCAAAGGGTGTTCTCTGTTTTACACCCCCCAGCCAGCTCACACGGGTGACTTACAGCTCCCAGAGCCCACCCTTGTGGGTTTGATTTTCAGGGAAGCCAGGGTAGTTTGGATCACTTTTTTTCCCAGTGAGAGGAGGCAGACTGAGTTTTCCAGTAAGGAATCTGAATGAGCCTCCCACTCCTGGGAGAGCTGGATGCCTCCTTCAGCTCCCAGGGATGAAGGCACTTTCCAAGTCCCACGATGCTCCATGGTGGTGACAAACCCTGTCCTGTCCCTCTCTCTCCCACGTCTCACCTGCACCCAGATGTGGCAGCGCTCCAGGCTCCCAAGCACTGATGGAAATGCGGAGATTTACTTCTGGCGTTGGGAAATATTTCATCTTGACAAAACAACAGCCGTATTTCCTGTATCTGTACACAAAAGAAACAACAGGCAAATGTGTATCGAGTGGATTTATCTACACAGGATTTTGCCTTACAAGGAACAATGGAAACTCGAATCCACGAGGTTGCCCAACCACAGCAGACTGTTTAGATTTTTTTTTTTTTTTGATTTTTTTTTTTGGAAAATATTGTACATAGGGGAGTTCCTTAACACAGCAAGACAGCAGGCAGCTTCCTGTTATGAAAACAGTCAACAACCTGACATTCAGCAATCTGACATTCCCCCACACCCAACGTGATAAACAGGGCCGATAATGATCTGCCACAATAGGTACAATAGCACCCCCCCTAAAGGAATAGGACGTGGGCAGAGCCTCAATACACAAATATCCCAAGCCATCTCTTCCAGCTTCTTTTATACAGTAGATAATCTCATCCTGCTTTCCTTATTTTCCCAACATTGATTCATTTCCCCTCAGGCAGGGGTCAAAGTGGGAGCTGGGTGTTTGACACCACTTTCTCGCAGGTCTTTGTAGTTCAGAGGCAGCGCTCGGTGGAGATCTGAAAACTGTTTACCGGGTTTCCCTTCCTCCTGCCATTCATGATCCCTGTGTTTCAATGCCACAGCTGCTGGACTCCTCTAGCTTGTCCCCAGAGTCACCTCCTCCATCTGAATTAAATCCCAGAAGCAAAACAAAAAATAGTGGGAACCTCTTCCCCCTTCAGTGACCTTGGTAATGGATGTTGGACCTGCCTTTTTTCCTCCCTGATTCCCTATGGCCTCCACCGTAGTGATGTTCTGAGTTTCTCTGCTAAGGGTGCAGAAGAAATATCAGATAATATTAATTTCCCACCAAATAAGTGTTGGATGAACTTTTCCTCCCCCTGAAGGTGACTGCAAAATAAAAGAAGAGGACCTCCTTTGCTGCTACTCAGCTCCTAGGCTGTCCTGAGAAGCTGTGGCTGCCCCTGAATCCATGGAAATGTCCAAGGACAAGTTGGACAGGGCTTGGAGCAACCTGGGACAATGGAAGGTGTCCCTGCCCTTGCAGGGGGTGGAAGAGAATGAGTTTTCAGGTCCTTTCCAACCCCAAACATTCTGGAATTCTATGATTCCTATGCTTATTTGGAAAGACCTGTGGCCATTTTCCAGCCCCTCCACAAATTCCAGTGAGGTTTAGTGGAACATTTCCCAACTTTCCTCCACAGATTGCAATTCCTTTTCTACATCCGATAGGAAAATAATAAAGACCCACCTGCTGTGTCCTAAGAGCCTTTGGGTACCTCCCAGGCAGCAGAAACAGGAGGGACACAGCCTAATCCTCATTTTTTTGCTCTCAAAGAAAGGACAGTCCCTGGCAGGCAGGAGTCTTTGTGGACGGGAGGATATGATCTGTAACATGGAAAATTTTGAAGCACTCCTTGGAGGCACAATTCAGTCCCATTGGCCCTCGATTCCACTGCTCTCTCACAAAGAATCTTCCTTTGAAGCTCCCTTTGAAGGCAGAATTCACATCCAGGCAGCACGGCTCCAGCAGGAGATGGGAATGAGGGCAGGCACCATCCCATGCAAACTGGGCACAGGAAGATTGTGCCCCACGTGCAATACCTGGCTAGAGGTAGCATTTATGATCTAGTACAAAATTTATTGCTTTTAAAGGTTTTTGAGTTCTTTCTGCCACACTTTGTTACAACCTATTTCAGGCTGGTCTTGCTGGTGGCTTGGGGACAAGGCCATCAGCAACACAGAACCAAGAGCTTGGACAGGTGGTGGTCAAACCACTAATCCTGGAGAGGTTTATGATTGATATTAGGAAAGGTTCTTCCCCCAGAGTGTGGTCAGGCACTGCCCAGGCTCCTCAGGGAATGGCCACATTCCCAAGGCTGCCAGAGCACCAGGAGTGTTTGGACACCGCTCTCAGGCACAGGGTGGGATTGTTGGAGTGTCCTGTGCAGGGCCAATAGTTGGATTTTATGATCCTGGTGAATCTCTTGAAGCTCAGGGTATTGTAGTCTAGCCCAGTCTAGAAAAGAGCTGTGTGTTCAACCCATATCACAAAGAATTAGGTGATATCTGGAAGTATTTGTGTCACCCATTAAGATCAGTCAAGAGCACTTAGAAAAACCATCCTAAAAGACAAAGAGAGAAAGAGAAAAATCAATCCCATCTGGTCAGAGAAGTCCCTGCTGTGCAGCAAAGTCTTTGTGGGTGGCTGAGACTGCGAGGGAAGGAGCTGTGCTACCTCAGGTCACGGTGACACCGTGTCTGGCACCACTTGGAAATCACAAGGACCAACATCTTGACCCTGGGGCAGCACTTGAAAGCACCCTTAGCTCAAACCTTGCAGGGGAAGAAATGTGAAGAGCATCGAGGGCAGTGAGAGCTGCACTGGGGATCTGGGAACCAGAGCACGTTTTCCTTGTGGGGAAATGTCACTGCCATGCAAACACACTCATTAAAATGGGCTAGTGCTCATTAAAAACGGGCTGTATCTCTACCAACCAGTGCCAGGACTTGCTCCTAGCTGTGTCCCTGTGGAAGTCACCCTCTAACCCCTGGGACAGGGGTCCCACACAAGATTCACAGCTGGCCACTGGTCCATGCTGGTGCCTGAGCCATTTCTGGGCTCTGTCACTGAGCTGGGCCAAACCCGTGTCAAGGAACGCTCAAACAATCCAGTGGTGTGGATGAAGGAATTCCTGTCTGGGGTAATTTACTGGTGTGATGCAGCCCTTGAGCCCTCAGTGACCTCGTTTGGTCACAGTCTCTGATTTATGCCACCGTTAATTGCCATAATTCACTATTTCCGCTGCAGTAACAGCGAGGAGCCTCAGGCTCGGAGAAGAAATGCTTGTGCTGGGCGCTGCTCAAAAGCAGAGCAGGCCATTTCTGCTCTTAAAACAGTCTGCAAATCAAAATATAACCTGTGAGGAGAACCAGCACCCACAGGTGCAGGGGAAGGTGGCTGCACCTTCCTCACCCTCCTGTGATCTCCTGAGGCGGTGGAAAAGGGCTTTTAAAGCCAAAAATGAGACTTTTAAGGACAGATCAGAAGGAGAATCCTGTGTGCATGCACAGGAAGGTCCCTGCCCTCAGAGGGCACAGTGTATTTGTCAGAGAGCACCCAGTGCTAACTCCCAGGCACACACCCTGGAGCAGGAGGGTGCAAAACCTTCCCAGGCCACTCAGGGGTTGGGTCATATCCTTATTTCACAGGTGCAAAACTACCCTAGAGCAAACATTCTGGAGCACGAGTGGCTCATGTGTCGCACTTGTGTTGTTTGCAAACCCTTCAGCTTTTATGTGCTCTGTACCTGGGAGATGCTGAGTCGAGCAGCTGTGTTTGACCAGCAAACTCCCCAGTGCCTCCTGGTCCCCCATCACTGCCTCAAATGGTCTCAGGATCAACCCCAAAAGTTGCTCTTCCAGCAGCCAAAGGGACTTTCCCTCTCCTTTTCTATCAGAAATTGAAAAATTTCCCTCCAGGTTCTGTATGCACTGAAGTGGCCACTGCATCATTTATAGGTGGGTAATACTGGTTTAAGAGAGATTACAATGATTTTTCACATTTTTTTCCTCATATCTGAGCTCCTCACTCACCTCCTTTGCTCCTCGTTCCTTGAGAGGCATTTTTTGTTAACACAGAGCAGGCAGGATTTGCCCTTGTGCCCCATCCAAGAAAAAGAGAGAAAAATAACCCCAAACAATTGCAAAGCTTTCATTTGAGAAATTAATCCTCAAGGGAGCAAGGTTAAAAATAAAGTTCTTTGGCCAGAGCCTTTATAAGCTCCAGCCATATTCTCTGGAATATAATTCATAAGCACAATATGTTTTTTTGTTGTGAATGAGTGTGAAGTACCAGAAAAGGAAAGAGGAAACCCCTAATGTAGTCCTGAATAGACCTGTGAAAAGGGATAATAAAACTTGTCCTGGATTTCCTTTAGCAGCAGGTGCTTCCTTTGGAGTTTCTATTCATTCAGACTTTGGGCAACCACAGCCTGCCAAATTTTTTTTATTTTTTTTAAACTTTTTGTAAACACAGCACTCAGTTGATCTGAACGAAGGTGAATTTGTCTTCTGGGCCACTGTCAAGCTGATGGGCTCACAAGGTCAGTGGCAAAGCTTCTCCAAGCTTTTGGGGTGGGTTCCCTTCCAGACCTGACATGTGGAAAGGTGCTACCTCAGGTCAGGAGGTTTCCTCAAGAATCCAAGGCTGGAAGGTCCCAATTTAATTTATTTTTTTTTTCCATTTTAAAAAGACTATCCATTCATTCCTGGTGAGACATCCATGCTTGCCCATCCACAACAAGACACCAGCAGGGGAATGCAGCTCCTCATCCTCCCAAGTCTCATTTCTGGGGAAAAACAGAGGTTATTGAGCACTCTGATGTCTATAAAACATTTAACGAGATTAAATTTCACAGCATGTGAAGGTCTACATTGTCAAGACTCTTTAGCTTTCAACATCTCCCTGTTGCTTTCAGCATCTCATCATCTTCACCAACACCATAAAAATCCAGTTTCTCCCTGTCAAACACAGCCTGGCTTCCCTCCCAAGCCCTTTTCCCAACCTGAGACAGCACCACAAATTCCCCATTTGTGAAATCCTAGAGTGGTTTGGGTTGGGGAGGGACATTATAATTCATCTTGTTGTGTAGACAGACAGAAAAAGGCATTTTGGTCCAAGGAGCTGAAAATCTAAATTCACCTTTCCTGAAACTGCTGAAACAGTTGAGACTTGAGGAAAATACTGAATATATTACAGTGTATCACAATGCATTACAAATCTTCTTGTCTGCCTAAAGGAAGGAGGGATTGGAACAGGAGGATCTTTAGGGTCCCGTCCAACCCAAACCATTCTGCACAAACTGTCAGAACTGAGGTTTTTTAAGGTGTCTTTGATGAATATCTATTATTTTCTGTAGTCGCTTTGTCTTGCCAAACATCCTCACTGCCTGCTCCAGCTCACTCCTACTGAGGAAAACACGAACAGCTCATCCCATTCCCTATATTTAACACTCCAAACCTGGCACAGATTTGTACCAGCCCTGGTAACAATGGCATGCAACACCTGTCAGTGACTGCATTTGCCCAGGGATTCACTCTGTTCCATGCTGTGTGTGTTTAATAATTCCTGCGAACAATGGGAAAAATAAACTTTTTTTTTTTTCTTTTTCCCTCCTCAGCTCTCACTCAGGCCAACACCACTGTCCAAATTGTACATGAGGGGCCTGCAGAGGCTGGTGGTTGTTTCCTAGACTTGAGGCCTCTTTCCCTCAAAAAAGACATTGTCAGCAGCTCTGAGCTCAGAGAGGGCATTTTCCACTTGTATGGAAGGAAGGAAGAGGAAGAATGAGCAGGAAAGGGGCAGTGTCGTGCAGGGCTCTGAAGGCAAAGGATGATGAATTTGAACTTCAAGCAGGGGCTGACAGACAGATCTTCTGAGAAGGATCTGAGCAAGGGGATGAGGGATGTGTGGAGTGCACAGCCAAGGCTGGGATAACAGGAGCCAGTGAGGTGGGAGCTGCTCAGCAGAGGGGCTGTAACACCCTGCAGCTCTGTCCTGGAACAGTGTGTGGGGTTGGGATGGGGATGGGGAGCTTCAGGAAAGAGTCCAGAGGAGGCCATGGAGATGTTCCAAGGGCTGGAGCCCCTCTGCTCTGGAGCCAGGCTGGGAGAGCTGGGGGTGCTCACCTGGAGAAGAGAAGGATCCAGGGAGAGCTCAGAGCCCCTTCCAGGCCTAAAGGGGCTCCAGGAGAGCTGGAGAGGGACTGGGGACAAGGGATGGAGGGACAGGACACAGGGAATGGCTTCCCAGTGCCAGAGGGCAGGGATGGATGGGATATTGGGAAGGAATTCCTGGCTGTGAGGGTGGGCAGGCCCTGGCAGAGGTTTTGCAAAGAAGCTGTGGCTGTCCCTGGATCCCTGGAAGTGTCCAAGGCCAGGCTGGATGGGCTTGGATCAACCTGGGAAGGTGTCCCTGCCCGTGGCAGAGGGTGGGACTGGATGATGATTACCATTTCTGTGGCTCAATCCAGCCTCTTCATTCCAGCACAAAATTCACCTCCACAGATCTCATGTCTCATTCCAAACACCATTTCCCATCTCTGCACCAGTCACTTTCCCCAGAGCAGCACCCCAAACTCACCAGCCAACCTCACCCTCACAGGTCCCCATGTCCCCATGTCCTCATCATCGCCCCAGTCTGACCACAACTGTTCTGAGTCTCAGCAAAAACCACCAGAACCCACCCCAGGCAGAATTTATCACACAAGAGTTATTATTTGAGGTATCTCAGCCCTCCTTAGACAGCAGAAAATCCATCCCAGAGCTGTACTCCAGCACCTTGAACAGCACAGGTGATGCTGGGGGACATCCCAGCCTTGCTGGACTTCCAAAACCAGCGGCCTTTCCTTAACATGGGCTACCAGAGGCCATTCCTGCATGGAAAACAAAGTCTTTTTAGGTCATTTAACCTATTCCCAGGGTTCAGCAAAGCTTCTTGCAGCCCAGCCTTGTTACAGATATGATTCACACAATGATATTTCAATCACTTCCTCTGGGAGACTCTTTCCAACAATGCAGATTTCTTGGCAGGAGAAGAATTCCCAGGGACTGAGCTGAAGTTTTCCTTCACCCTTGCAATGCATCCTCTCAAACAGCTTCAAAATGAGAATTTCCCTCCCTTCTCATTGGCCTGCTAAGGAATGCCACATCATTCCCCAAGGGCAGGTGCCAAACCCAGTGGAAAACTGGGCTGAAAATCCAAAAATCAGACCTAAAGTGATCCTAATCCAGTTCAGAGAAACCCACTGGAAAACAAATACGGCAGGTTCTCCACAACTCCCTGACAGGAGGGTGGAGCCAGGTGAGGGTCGGTGTCTTGTGCCAAGGAACAAGAGATAGAAAAAGAGAAAACAGCCTCGAGTTGCACCAGGGGAGGTTTAGACTGGTTACCAGGAATAATCCAGGGAAGTGTTGGAATCATCATCCATGGAGGGATTTAAGTCATGTGGATGTGGCATTTGGAGACATGGATTAGTGGTGCCCTTGGCTTTGCTGAGGAATGGGAGGACTCAATGCTCTTAAAGGACTTTTCCAACCTAGAGGATTCAAATTTTTGTGCTTTTAATAATTTCCCAGCTCAGAGGTAGTTTTGGTTTTTTTTTTGAGCAGGAAATTCCTGGTGACACACTCCAGGTCTATCCCATGGCTCTTCTGCAGGTGCACCCCAGGTGTCTGTACAGGGATACTAATCCAGGAGTCTGTTAATCCATGAGTCTCCTGATGTCTGGCAGGATGAAACTTCTCCATGTTGGAATTCAAAAATTGGTGATTTCTGAAGCCTAAATATGCTCGAATGTCGTGTAGCACAAACTCAAAATCCTGGAATCACTAAGGCTGGAAAACCCCTCCAAGATCATCCAGTCCAACCATTCCTCCAGCAGTGCCAAGGCCACCACTGACCCATGTCCCCAAGTGCCACATCCATAAGTTTCTTTCACATCTCCAGGGATGAGGATCCACCACTTCCCTGCCAGACAGGCCACCCCCATTTTACCAGAAATGAGCACCCAGTCATGGATCTGCTCCTGGAAAAAGGGAACAGGGCAATGCAGGATGCCTGGTGATCCCAGCTGGATGTTCCTCTGGATGGCACCTGCAGGCACCACCTGCCGATATTTCAGCAGATTAAATGAGAAATGTTTGCAGTGTCTTTGAGCAGGGGTGAGGGAGAGGGAGGAACAGAGGCATTTTCTATGCTTGGAAGACACATTTATGTTCTGCAGGTGAAAATTGAAGTAGAAAGGTTCATTACCATTGGTTGGGTTTTCTTGCTGTACCAAATGATGGTTTGGCCACGATTTTCCACCCTCTTGCAGCTCGGTCTCTCAAAGTTTTTTATTTTGAAGAATTCTCTCCCCAGAAGTACAGGAAAATAAACTTCTTACCCCTGCAAGTAATTGTGGAAGGGATCCAGTAGACAAAGCACAAAGTACAAATACTGCCAGATTTGTGGTGTTGCAAATATTAAATCACAAAGAAACGGGTTTTGTATTAGAATTATTTGTTATTACCCATCTCTTGAGCATCTCTGAAAACAAACCTTCTCCCCTGAGAAGGAATAACTCTTCCCTTTTTATTATTTTTATTATTATTACAGTGCTCAAGACACCGTTGTGGAAGCACCATGGTATCAAATCAGTTATCAAAGATGAACAGTTTTCTCTAGAATTAAGTGATGTGGAAACATCGTGGGACAACCCCTGATGCTGCAAATTTGCAATTTAAATAACCGAACACGGAGGAAAAACAAGGAGGAAACTGAGGCACAGAAAGGTGCTTTGCCCCCAGTGTTATTTTAGCGCTTTTGAGCAGGAAACTGAAGCAATTCTGAGGATTTGGGCTGTTTGAGGTCACATAGAGAAAGTTTGTGGTGAGCTCAAGAGGCAAAAGCTGAACCTGATTTCCCAGTGCTTAAACCCAGCAGTGAACAGATCCATGTTTGCTTGAACACAGGGAGAAAACTTAGGAGAATCTGTCTTGACCAAAGCATGAAAACATGGAATCAGGGAATGGTTTGGGTTGGAAGGGACCTTAAAGCTCATCCCAACCCCTGCCATGGGTAGGGACACCTTCCGCTACCCCAGGTTGCTCCGAGCCCCATCCAGCCTGGATAGGGCCCCCTGTGTGATGTGGGCATGCTGAGATCTTCCTTCCTCCATCCCACCAGACCCCAGAGCCATTGCAAGGCCCTGGAAGGAATCCCAAAGAAATCCTTAACCCAAAGGTTAGGGAAGGTTCTGGTGAACACAAAATATCCCCATATTTGGGCAATAATCCTCAGGCAGGACCCACAAGTGTCATCCCAGCTTGTGCAGGTGGCAGGCTGCACACTCCAGGTGGGATAAATCCCCAGGTCTGTGGGTCATTGGCACCCACTGAATGCTCCATAGGAATTCCTTCACACAAGGTATGAGGGGGAGAAAGTCTCAGAACTTCCCAAGCCTGGAGTGATGGTGATTGTCCCATCCCTGGAAACATTCAAAGCCAGCTTGGACAGGGCTTTGAGCAACCAGATGTGGTGGGTGACATCCCTTGCCATGGGGTTGGATTGGATGAGCTTTAAATGTCCCTTCCTACCCAGACCATTCCATGATTCTCCGATCACCTTCCCTGCTGCCGGTAGAGCCTCACGTCACCCCCCTGGGCTCCATCCCAGGCTCTATCCCACCACAGAACATCTCACACAACCCATCCTCTCCCCATTGCTTGTGCAAACACACACACAGACCTATTTTTCCATCGGCCTCAGGGATCCCAGCAAAGCCTGTGAGTAAAGGAAGCTGACCATCAGCTTTTGGGATCTGCTCCCTATGGGCCTGGGAAGGGGATGCGAATCCCTTCAGCGTTGGGTCAGGTTTGGTTTGTTATGAATTTTTTTCCCCCCTCTTTTCTCTCTCTCTCCCTGGATCAGGATCCAGGGATGAGGCCAGCATGAGAAAGTGGGGCCGTCCGTGCAGATGTTGCCCGGGGAAGCCGAGGTTCCCACACCAAGTAGGAAGCGGGGCCTCACGGAGCGGGATGGGGACTGCGGAAGTGGCAGCAGGGCTGGTCCAGGGATGATGGGAGAGGAGAAGCCAAGCGGGGGGGCCCCGGCGTGGAGGGGGGGACATCTATTCTTGGAGAAAAAGGGGGGCCCTGCTTGGGGGGGTTTTATTGTAAGGCTTTGTTTACACCCCGAGCTGAATGAATCAAATGACCTTGTTTATTGTTGGTCTCCTGAATGGACGGCACAGGGAGCGGGGGAGGGATGGGCATGGGGGGTTGTATTATTGTTAATTCTGCCATTTACAACTTCTTCTCCTTCTTCTTCTTTATTTTTTTTTTCACACCACGCATTGTTGCCGTGATAAAAGAATAAAAGGTGAAACTCTATTCCTTCCTTTCCCCATCTCCGCAGTATTCTCCAAATCCCCAGGCAGGAGCCTGTTGGGATGGAAGTGCCAAACCACGGAGCTGTGGATGAGCTGCAGGGCCTGATCCTGCTGCTCCTGACCTCGTTCCTTCCCAAAATCCTTTCCCATGGGGCGAGACCTGTCCCCACAGGGCTCAGAGTGTCTCTTCCCAGGGGGGACAATAGGACCCAACAAACCTTTTGCCACCACCATTGGATGGATCCCATTTTGCCCCAGGATAGATGCAGCAGCCTGGCCACTGCTCTCACATACAGGGACATTATTCCCAGGAAATAATGACATCCAGGAATGGTTGCTTACATTCCTGAAGTTTCTGGGAGCTGAACTGGAGCCCTCCTTGAAGGACCCAACTTAGCAGCAAACCGCCTGCTCTTGGTGCCAGCTGCATGGAGATGTTTAGGTACAAGTCCCAATTATGGTCTATTTTACCTTTTAATTGGCCTCTGGTGATCCCCACTGCTGCTTGATAACTCCCCAGACAAGAACTCAGCTGTTTTTGGGGAGTTTTTGACTTTGCAGAGCTATGAAGGTCCAGGTTTGAGGATTAACAGGATTGCCGAGGGCATGAAATGGTCCTTTTGGTTTGAGCATCACAAAAACCCCCAGAGAGAAGGGCAGAGGATTATGTTGGGCTTGAAATGACAGTTTTCTCTCCTTGTCACAATTTATAAAGATTTTTACATCTCTAGGATGAAGGGAAAGAGAGAAATGCTTCCCAAACTCTGGCTCCTCCAGGGGCATCCATCTCTGTCCCTCAGGGTACCCTTGGCTCCACATGGAAGTCAGCTCCTGCACTGGGATTTGCTATATCCATGGCTGATTCCCTCTATCCCTTCACTTCATTCCTCTTTCCCTTCAGCTTAAGGCACTTTGATTCCTTCGGGATCATATTTTAATTTCTTAATGACTTCTGGATTTTATTAGCAGGATGTTGGAGATTCTCACTGGGGACAAGATGAAACTTCATTGCAGCCACCTCACCCCGGCTTCTCCCCCTCTCTCCCAGCAACTTGCACATGGTGATGGAGCTTTCCTGGCTGAGAGACATCAGTGCAACAAGGAAAGCATCCTGAGTAATTTGTACAACCAGATTTCAGGGAATTCAGCACTGGGAACCCAATTTTTCAGGAGATACAGGTGTGTTAGGTACTTCAGGGCAGCTCAAATGTCACCGAGTGCCCACATCCTGTGTGGGCAGCTGAATCACAGACCTGTGGCACAGACATCCACATCCCAGGTGGGTGTTTATCCCACAGAAACCCAACCAGACAGTCAATGAGGTGACTCATCAGACCACAGGGAGGTCTCTGATTTACGGGGAGGTGAATCACTGGCTGGGAATATTTGCCAGAGATCCATAGGCAGTGTAAGAGACTAAAGACCTGAGCTGATAAAAAAGCCATAAGAGCTTAAAGGCAGGTGAGATGAGTTGTGGCATCCAGGGCATCCACCTTGGGAAATGCACCTTCCTAGGACAGATCCCAGGGAATTCCTGCCCCTGTGCTGGAGCTGGGGGTGTGCTGAAGTGAGCCAGATCCCATTTCCCCAGGATGGCTTACGGAGAAGGAGAGAGATGGACATGAAACCCCAGACCTGGACCTACAGAGGAACTCAGATACATGATTTTAAATCCTTTCTGGCCATCAAAGCTAGGGATTTATTGTTATTTCAAAGAATAACAAATCATCCATGCTTTACAAAGGCACCCTGACCACACTCACCGCTGGTAGAGACTGGATGGACTCATCACTGAAGTCATTCAATCATGAGGTTCTTGATTATATATATATTATAATATATATGATATATTCTTCTTTATATTCTGCCTTATGAGCTTTGCCCGTTATTTATTCACCAATCCTTGCTTGATCACAGACTTCTCTCTAATTAATATCAAGTATTTCCTAGGTTCTTTGGTCAGTGCTGAGCTATAATCAAGGTTTTGGCCCTTGGCTTCCTGCATTCATCTGCTCCATTTTACTGTCAGACTCCTTTTTTTTGCCTCACATCCTTCAGATTTCCCCGTGGCTGGAGGCAGGTGGATTTAATGCATAGCTGTGGGGTAGGACACGCTGCCAGAGGGTATGGGGTGGCCATCAGTCTTGGAAATTTACATCAGCTTTAGAAGAGCACTCTTTGGGCCAAGGTCAGGAAACCCTTGGCTGAGAACAGAGGTGGGAAAAGAGAATTAAAAACACAAAGAGGTAGAAATGAGCAAAGAAAAGCCCCGTCTGCTACCCAGAGCCAGAAGAAAGGATGGACAAGGTGTATTTTGGTTGTGACACCACGGGCAGGCAGATAAATAAAAGCCCTGTTTCCCTCTCAGTGACCCAACTCTGTTTTCAGTAACACGAGAACACCTGGTTTGCCATCCTTGCCATCCCTTCCCAGCCTGTGCAGCCCCAGCTGGGGATGGGAATCCATAAATTTCAGCGACAGAAGGCATAAGGCTACAAGAGTGCAGCAGCAGTGATCCTTGAACAAAGTGGATGTCCCAGGTAGGAAGAATTAATCACTTGTCTCACTCCATGGGCAGCGAAAAACAACCATGAAACCTCCTCAGTCTGATTTCTGAACTTTTAGGAACCAATTTTTACCCCCTAACCTGATAATTGTATCAACTGGACTGTGCAAACACTTCTGTAATTCCCCCATCTCCTCTCCATATCTGCACCAACGCGTCCAAATAATCCAATATTTAGGCCCTGAGCTCATTCAGATTTACACAAAAGGACACCAAAAAGCCCTGGGATCTGTCTGATAAGAGGACAGGGAGATGCATTTTGCCATGAGATTTGCAGTTTGATCAGCACGAAGCGATTTTGGTGAGGTTTAAAACTCACTGAGGTCACATCACGGTCTGAGATCTTGGATAAGGCTGAGTATCATGAATACTGAAACTTGACATCGTGGCATCCGATGCAGGGATTAAAACAAACCAGGACACCCCAAAAAAGGGACTTTCTGCCATCTAGGGGTTGTGTTTTTC
Organism: Parus major; assembly: GCF_001522545.3. Taxonomy (NCBI): domain Eukaryota; kingdom Metazoa; phylum Chordata; class Aves; order Passeriformes; family Paridae; genus Parus; species Parus major. The sequence goes on from NC_031770.1 coordinate 110,596,095, forward strand.
AATTACAAGCAGGACTGAAAAAGGAAATCTGTAATTCCACCTCTCTTGAATCTATGCTTGCAAATATGTCAGTATATAAAAAAAAAAACGAATATACTTTCTTTGCAAAAATGAGTTTTAAAAAGTAAGAAGTTGAGAAATTTCTTTTTTTTTTTCCTGTGAATTTGCAGAAAGAAACCTAATTTAATTTCTGTTTTACTGCAACATCTCAGCACTGTCTGTGTTAGAAATGTGCTGCATAAAGGACATGAGAAAACACAGTTTATTTTCCATTTCCCAATTGGGAGGAAAGTTTTTAGAAAAATCCACAAAAGAGGAAGCAAGAGATCTTTTATTTTTTTTCTGCTTTAAAACCTCAATTTTTGCAAGATATCCAGTAGCATCATTAGCATCACATATTTTTTTGCTTAACACCCACAGCTAAGCTCAGCCTTAAAAGAATAAATAGAATTTATTAAATACTAAATAAAAGAATTCAACTTGTGAGTAAAAAAGGAAAAAAAGTTATTTGATATTTAAGGTGTGCCCCACTCTTCACTGCTTGGGCATTTTGCTGAAGGATTTAAAATCTTAATAAGCTGATACCAAAACAATATTTTAATATTTAGTATTTCATTTCTGTGCTACACAGATGGCAAAATTATGTGATGAGTTTCTTTTTTTAACAATGGCCTGGAGTGCCAGGACAAGGGGAATGGCTCCCACTGCCAGAGGGCAGGGATGGATGGGATATTGGGAAGGAATTATTCCCTGACAGGGTGGGCAGGCCCTGGCACAGGGTGCCCAGAGAAGCTGTGGCTGCCCCTGGATCCCTGGAAGTGTCCAAGGCCAGGTTGGATGGGGCTTGGATCAATCTGGGATAGTGGGAGGTGTCCCTGCCCATGGCAGGGGGTGGGATGGAATGAGCTTTAATGTCCCTTCCAACCCAAAACATTCTGGTATTCCATGATTCCATGAAAATCCAACATGCTCTGTTTATGACTGGTCACAGTTTCCCCATTTCCATCTCATGTAGCCCAAACTTTGCCATCTTACCTGGGTGATAAAGACCCAAAATTTAGAAAGCACATGAAAAACTTGGTTTAATTTTCATAGCATTTCATTTCTCCACCAAAGTGGCAACTGAAGGAAGGAGTGCCCTGAGTCAGATCCAAACTGGGGCTGTTTAGCCCAATTTTACTTCTCCAGATCTTCTAAGTGGATGATGCCCAGGGAAAAATTTTAAGAGATGATAAAATAGGATAAAATAATCTTTTCCCGGTAGCTGAGCCATGGGAGCATCCCTAGTCAGACTCAGTTGATGAAATCCTTGTGTTTAGGACATCACACTATCCACCAATCCAGGATTTTCCAAGAGGCAGCTGGATTGAGGGCACCCATATGGGGAAGGGAGAGTTTTTAAAAGCCTGGAGATGGCCAAACTGGCTCACTTGGCTTTGTGAGGTTGCCACCATTTTTGGCACCATTGTTCATTGACATAATGCACCACAAGTGGCACATCTGGGATTCCTAAAACCCTGTCTGGGCTCTGCATCAGGGGGTGCCTTTGTTTCCCCTTCACTCCTGCATTTACTGTGAGATTTTTCAGAACTATTAAAAAGTTTTATTACAAATATCTACACCCCCCTCACTGCCAGGACACTGAGGGGCTGGAGCGTGCCCAGGGCAGGGAACGGAGCTGGGGAAGGGGCTGGAGCACCAGGAGGGGCTGAGGGAGCTGGGAAAGGGGCTCAGCCTGGAGAAAAGGAGGCTCAGGGGGCCCTTCTGGCTCTGCACAACTCCCTGACAGGAGGGGACAGCCGGGGGGGTCGGGCTCTGCTCCCAGGGAACAGGGACAGGAGGAGAGGGAACAGCTCAGGCTGGGCCAGGAGAGGTTTAGGTTGGACATCAGGGAAGAATTTCTTCCCTGAAGGGAGCTCAGGCATTGGAATGGGCTTCCAGGAGAGGTTTGGAGTCCCCATCCCTGGAGGTGTCCCAGGAAGGTCTGGACGTGGCACTCAGAGCTCTGGGCTGGGGACAAGGTGGGGATCGGTCACAGGATGGACTCGATGGTCTCGGAGGTCATTCCAAATCTAAATTATTCTGTGATTCTTTATCTCCTACCCTTTTATCCTTGCAAATACTCGTTTATAAGATGCAGAGCAGCTCCCACAGTGACTCCCACCAGCAGCCCATGGACTTGTGGCCTGGATCATACCTGGGGTGGAAGGGGATGTTCCTCTCACCAGGCTGCAGCAGGTGACAGGAAGGGGTAAGAACTTTGGGATTCTGCTTCACAGCATCATGCCTGGATATTTCAGGAAGCTTATCCCAAAATGCAACAGCTTCATTTTAACCACAAAGCTCAACAGGAAAAATCCTCAGCCCCTCCAACACGCTCCCAAGATGGGATGCCCCTTTTCCAGCCGTGCCTAATTGGGATTTCTCCTGCTGAAATCATCAGAGGCTCATTATGCAGCAAGGCAGAAACCGATTTACCTTTATTACAGAACAGTTCTGCGTTTCTCCACGAGATCACAGTGGGATGGCACCATTCCCTTCCCTTTTTTGTATTGTTAGCCTGTAATTGTGCAGCGGGTTGCTTTGAAACCCTGGCAGCCGGGCAGGGGCGTGGGTGGCTTTGAGAAGTTTGGGATGCAGCCCCTTCCCGAATCAGCTGGCAGCCCAAACCCTTTTCAGCAGTGACTCAGGGTGCCCCAAAACACAGTGGGGGAAACAGAACACCAAAATGCATCTTTTAAAGCCATTGGAGGATTTCAATAGTGGCTTCATGACTCCGGCGAGCCTGCCAGGCCGTAGGAGGATGTTTGGGATGGCTGCAGAGCAGGAATCGTTGGCAGAAGAGCTGGGAAAGAAGCAGGGTTTGGAGGAGGGAGCTCTGTGCTGGAAAATCAAATAGGGATGAGTGGGTACAGGATTTTTCCATCCACACAGAGCAGAGATGGCAAAACCAACCCAAACACCAACCCAAACACAGGCCAGGGCCCTTTGCCAGGAGGCAGCTTGGATCAGCCACCCTAATACAGAGAATGTGACCATGTGGGTCAGGCAGGACAGGGCCAGTTGGTTCTTGGGGTGGAAAAGAGGTTTTGGTACCATTTTTAAGTTATGGGAGATGTGAAATATCAACATCTGTGTGCTGGTAGCAAGGAAAATAAAATAGAGTCACCTCGAGCTTATGTAAGGACCAACCTGCAGAGGTGGTTTTTTAAATGAGTCTTTGGAGGTGCATGAGTTTTGGATTTAAAATACCACAAAGTGGAAGTGCAGGGTCCAGTGTGAAGGCAAAAATCCTAGAGGGCAAGCTAAAGGCAGTTTCATAAGTGAAGCAAAGCTGTGTGCAAGCAAAGAGGCACAAGAATCATGGAATTACAGAATGGATTGGGTTGGAAGGGACCTTAAAATTTAGCCCATCCCACCCCCTGCCATGGACAGGGACACCTTCCACCATCTCAGGATGATCCAAGCCCTGTCCAGCCTGGCCTTGGACACTTCCAGGGATTCAGGGGCAGCCACAGCTTCTCTGGGCACCTCTGCCAGGGCCTCACCACCCCCAAAACCAAGAATTCCTTCCCAATATCCCATCTAAGTATTTTGTCTTTTATTTTAAAACCTGATGGAAAGGCTGAGACATACCCGCCTTCCTCCTCCTTTCTCCAAGATTTTACTGCTGAGCATGATGTTATGTGGCATGGAATATCCCCGTGGTCATCTGGGGCCACCTGTGTCCCCTCCCAGCTCCTTTTGCCCTCCCAGCCTCCCCACTGGTGGGGTGGGGAACAGGGAAAGTTCTGATGCTGTGCAAGCCCTGCCCAGCAACTGCGAAATCCCTGACACAGATTTGAGTCTAAGACAGAGCACCACGTGTTCTGGGATAAAGAATGTGAATTCCATCCCAGCAGAGCCAGTGCACAGGGCAGGAAGGTCCTGGCCAAGATCTGAACCACCTGGGATGGTGGAAAGTGTCCCTGAGCGTCTCCAGCCTGACACCACAAGTGTTCACCAGGGTTTTCTCAACAAATCAAGGAGTTCAATACTGTCAGAGGTGTTTTCTCTCCCAGAGCCACCTTCAATTAACAACAGTGATTAATCACTCTCACCAATGGTGCGTCCCAAGGGATATCCCTGCTCTTTAATTATTCCCATGCTTACAGAAGGATAAACAGGAGCCTCACTCTGAAAAATGGCATGAAGGCCACATGGGAAAGCGCTGGGAATTGTGGGAATAGGTTCTGATCCTGTGCACCTCCATCTCCACCTCAAACCCTACATTATTTTCAATAAAAATCACATTTTTCTCCATGTAGTGCAAAAGGAGTGACAAAGGGATGGCAGTGGTCACAATCAGAGCCATGTGTTCCCTCTGCCTTCTCCTCAGGGGGACCAAGAGGTGCTCGGGGTGCTGAGGGGAGCAGGAGAAGACAAACCTGGCTTTTTATTGTTTTACCCTGTGAGGAAATGCGGGCAGGGAAAGGAGAGAAATGGGAAATCTCAGTCCCCTACAGGGACAACTGCTTTGTCTTCAGATCCCCCAGTGACATGTCCTGAGAAGGAGCTGGGTGGCAGGTCTGGGATCCACCCCTTCAATCATGGAATATTTGGGGTTGGAAGGCACCTTCAGGCTCATCCCATGGGCGGGGACGCCTTCCACCAGCAGGATGGGTAAAGGTTGGGTTTCTCCAGCAGCAGTTACCTGTCACCAGGGATTGCTGCTCTCCCCACCTTCCTTCTCTGAGGTGGAGCCACACAACTGTGCTTGGAGCCCTCCCCACCTCTCACCTCCACCAGCTCTTGCTGCCAAATTTGCACAAACATCATCATCTTCAACCCTTCCAGCTCTGTGCTCCAGCTGGCGTGCGAATGCCAGCTGGGATTGGGCAGACAGGGAAACACGTGGATACACAAAGCCCTTAATCTCTGCAGAACTAAGCCAAAATTACTTTGATGTATTGGCTTTTAAATTGCTGCCTTCAGTGCTCACGGGAGCTTTTCTTCTTATCTCCTCAGCAAAATGTGCAAGCAGCTCCTGACCACCTCTTTTCTCTGCTTGAGTACTCATATCCTCCTATTTTTTTCCCCCTGAATCCTCTTACAGATGTTTTCCCAGGTCTCTAAGCATTTCCATATCCTGTTTATTTGCTGCTAAAGGTGTAGTGCTGCAAACAAAATCTGCCTCTGGGAAGAAGGGAGGGGCAATAAGAAATGAGCTGTAAGTTAAGACAAAAAGTGAACTTTGCCAACTGCAGACTGAAGCACGAACGTTGAGGTCCTTCAGTCTGGAAATGGTGTTCTAAACCCAAAAGAGGAGCTGGGGCTGCCCCTGGATCCCTGGGAGTGTCCAAGGCCAGGTTGGACAGGGTTTGGAGTAACCTGGGATAGAGGAAGGTGTCCCTGCCCATGGCAGGGGGTGGAACTGGATGATCTTTAAGGTTCCTTCCTGGCCAAACCATTTTGGGATTCTCCAAATACACAATGCAATAACATCATGAGCATTTACACCAATGTGGTAAAGCTAAAACAAAAAAGATAATGTGTCCCATTGAGAAGCTGCATTTTGGTTTTGAGTGGCTCCAACATATTCCCATGAAATCCACAGTCAGAATGCTCCCTGAAAACCCAAACACCCTCAGAAAAAAACCCCACAGCATCCAGATGTTTTCATCAGACCTAACTGCAGCCTGGAAATGTTAAACAGACATGTCCTCTCTCACCCTAATTATTGAACAGTGGGAGTAGTAAGAAAGATGAATTCACTTTACTGAGTTTTATGATGTTTTAAATAAGGAGGAAAAGGTTTTTCCTGTTTGTTTCTTTGCTGGTCTGGACTTTCAGGAGTGATGCTCCACATATGAAAGTGAGCCTCTTTCATGCTCTCTATTTACAAGCAGGGAAATTGAGGCACCAAGCACAAACTTATCCCCAGATCCATTGAATAAATAAAGAGCAGGATGAATCAAAGCCCGGAGCAGCAGTGCCCTGCCTTCATTTAGCACAGACCATGATCAATTTGCAAATGCTTCTGATGGAAAAGACCTACTGGGTCATTTTGCAGGCCCCTGTAAGCCCAGGCTTTTTCCCTGCCATGTGCTGGAGACAAAAGTGCTTTATACAACCCCTACATTAAAATAATTTAAGCAGGAGGACTTCTCTCATTTCCTCTGGGGGAAACAATTCTGCAGCTGAAGAGATTGCAACATTAGGAAATATTTCCTGACGTCCACAGCTTCCAGAATCTGTTGATATATTATTAATAGAAAGGAAAATAAATATAGGTATTAATGCCAGCAGACACTGTCTGCTACTAATAGCTGTTAAAGTAATATATTCCCCTTGTTTTTAGCTCTTATTAGTCTTTTTGCAAAGGGTTACAAGACCCTTATGCATCCATTAGCCAGTCAGCCATGTGAAATTAATGTGGAGCAATTTTCATAAGCATTACTCAGAACTAATAATAATTAAGCATTATTTTCTGCTCAGATAACACAGAAAATAAAGCCTGACTTTTATGCCAAGATGGGTTTGCATTAGCTTAAGGTAGATGAATTAATTCTCATTTACAAGGCTTCTCTGCCAGCTAGCCAGAAAATATCAAGGTAATTAAAACCAATTTGTGAGGTTCTGTCCCATTGCACATTCACTGGGTTTTATCATTGCTGCAAATTGCAGGTGTTTTTATGCAAAGGTGGGACATGAAGGGGACTTTGCTGCTTCTCTCCTTCCCCATCGCTCCCAGGAAAAGCTGAAACCTCCTTGTGAGCAGCAGAACATGTTTGGAATGCTGGAGATTAATAAAGGACCACGTGTAGGATGGAAGGATGTGAAGGACCAGCTCAGTCCCAGCTCAGGCTGGGATGTGGAGCTCTCAGGAAAAAAAAAACACCTCAAACAGAGCAGAAAAAATCTCTTTCCTTTTGCTTTACCATCGACTTGCAAGGGATTAATTTTGATTATTTTTAAGACTGAGGGGTTTTGTCGGCAGCATTTTCTGGATAGCCCCCAAAACACTTCTCTCACCACAAAATCCTAAAATGGTTTGAGTTGGAATAAGCCTTAAATCTCCTCCAGTCCCACCCCCTGCCATGGGCAGGGACACCTTCCACTGTCCCAGGATGCTCCAAGCCCTGTCCAGCCTGGCCTTGGACACTTCCAGGGATCCAGGGGCAGCCACAGCTTCTCTGGGAAACCTCTTCCAGTGCCTCGGTGGTTCTGTCCCCAAAGTTTGACAGCACCTGAGCAGGGGCTGAGCTCTCTGTGAGTGCTCTTAGTAAAACAAAACAATTAGTTAAAATTAGACTAAAATAAATTAGGGCAGCTAATAAATATCTGTAAGATACAAAAGCCCAGAGCTATCCTACAACAACTAATGATAAAGTGAATCTCTTCCTCTGGGTTTACACTTTCCAAGGGGATCAGCACCTTCAGATGTCACATCTTCACTTGGCATCTGAGCTTAGCAAACAACTGAGTCCAGTGTGACCCAGCAGTGTGGAAAATCTGTGTTTTCCAGAGGATTATGGCCCACCTTGGTCAAATTCTGCCTCCTCCATTTCATTTCTCCACCCTCTGCCTCACTCCCTGTGTCATTGTGACATCTCCTGTTGGTGCCTGTGTCCACATCAGTGACATGGGGCAGGGTGGCCTCAGAAAAAAGAATGAAGTGGCAGTTGTGACTTTTATTTTTTCAAAAATCTTCCCTCAGTGTAGAGAGAATTGCTATTAAAAAGATAAATAAAAGGAGACAATACTGCAGAAACACCCGTGTTCCAGCCCTGGAGCGAGCAACCCTGAGATGTGCTCCGCTGTCCACACCCTCAGTGAAGAAAGGTTTTCCCCTTATGGCTGTTTCCTTCTCAATCCATCCCTGGTAGCTGTAAACAGGTGTTAAAATCCTGTTGTTTGGCTTTCCTCCACTGATGATGCCGACCTGGAACCACTTCATGGTGTCCCAGTAGCTGCAAACCAGAGGTCCCCCGCTGTCCACCTGCGGCAGAAGGGGGGATGTTACAGCTGGATCCAACCTCAGGTGCCTCAGGGGAGCTGCTTCACACAGCCTGAGTGGGAAAACCAATCTCTGCCTCAGGTTTGTGAGGATTTGGGGAGGGGGCAAAAAAAATAAGGGAATTTGGAGTCGAAATTTCACAGCTCGGCTCTGAAATCCTGCAGAATAAATAGACACAGAAGGCAGGAGGAGGAGATCAGTCCCAGGCTCTGGCTCAGCGCACTGCCCTGTCATTCCCAGCCTTTTCCACACGCTCCTGTGGCCCCAGGAGGATACCTGAAACCTGTCAGCAAGAGACAACATCCCAGAGAGAAAAGGGACATTTGCTGTGACTGCTCACTCAGTCCTTGTCTCCTCGGCAAAGCCGCTGCGTGGAGGTGCTGGGTACCTGCCACTGCGAATTCTGGGGGCTGGCACCCAGAAACTGGGCAGCAGATGAACAATAATCCTGACAAATCCTTCTTGAAGCCACAGACACTTCCCCTGAAAACTTTCCTGCTGCTGTGAGGACAAGCACTGCTCACCCAGTGTGGGCAAGGCCTTAAATGCAGGTTGCAGCCACCTCAAAAAGAGGAATATTCTCCTGTTGGCTGCTGTAGCTGGAACACCAAGAGCACACCCAGCTCTGAAATCTCTGGACACGAGCCCAGGGAGAAGAGAAAGCAGCACAAAATCCACCCAAGGCAGGTGAAGCATTTTTCTGAGGAAAATCTTTGTGAGAGCTGGGGGTGTTCATCTGGAAAGGAAAAGGATCCAGGGAGAGCTCAGAGCCCCTTCCAGGGCCTAAAGGGGCTCCAGGAGAGCTGGAGAGGGACTGGGGACAAGGGATGGAGGGACAGGACACAGGGAATGGCTTTAAGTTAAAAGAGAACAAAGCTAGATGGGAAATTGGGAAGGAATTGTTCCCTGTGAGGGTGGGCAGGCCCTGGCACAGGGTGCCCAGAGAAGCTGTGGCTGTCCCTGGATCTCTGGAAGTGCCCAAGGTGGGTTGGATAAGGTTTGGAGCAACCTGGGATAATGGAATGCACTAGAAGATTTTTAAGATTCTTCCAAGCCAAACCTGTCTGGTTTTCAGGACATCTTCAGCGCTGTGCAGTCCCTGCTATAAATAAATTTCCTTGCAGTGTGTGTTTGAGTCTTTTTTTCCACCTTTTCTAACCAGCACTTGTGGTAAACAAATTCAATACGAATCCATTTCCCAAGACAGCAAACTTTACTGGGAAATGTTGTCCTTCCCTGTTTGCACACCACTTTGGGAAACATCTTTGTCATTAATGGATGAAACCCCTTCTGCCAGCAGCTACCCTGAGCTAACACACATTAATTAACGAGCAAGGAAGGGGCTGAAGTTCCCTGTGCAGCTCATCAGCACTCGCTGAAGTTTATGGCTGAATTCCCACTCCAATAGCTGGAGGGTTCTGGTCATTAATATTCTTATATTTTACTTTTCTTTTTTTTTTCCTTTTTTTTTTTTTTT